>NW_024609416.1:0-165388 GCF_018296145.1 Oncorhynchus tshawytscha | reverse complement strand
CTATACTGACTCCTAGCTGAGGTATGGACTCTAGTGTTACTATACTGACAACTACAGCCCAATAGGAAGCCATACGTTATAGCCCAATAGAAAGCGATACATGACAGACTGATAACTATTGGCCAATAGGAAGCCAGACATGACAGACTGATAACTACAGCCCAATAGGAAGCCATACATGACAGACTGATAACTATAGGCCAATAGGCAGCCATACATTACAGACTGATAACTATAGGCCAATAGGAAGCCATACATGACAGACTGATAACTATAGGCCAATAGGCAGCCACTAATAGGCCAGGTGAACAGTGACATTAGAGTCCATGAGAAGCTAAAGGTCTGTGCGTCTCCCCGTCCACCAGGCGTTTGCCGAGGAGCTCCACGCCAGGGTGCGTAGGGAGCTGTGGGGCTACAGCGTGGAGGAGAACCTCCCGACTGAGGACATGCACAGGATCCGTTACGAGGGCATCAGGCCTGCCGCAGGATACCCCTCCCAGCCCGACCACACTGAGAAGACCGCCATGTGGACACTGGGCGAGGTAGAGGAGAAGACGGGTAAGGGTTCTTCCTCTCACCTCCTCTCCCTTTCATCTGATACATCTGACCAGGTGAAAGACAGTCTAATGAGGAGCTTCCAAACCATATTGTTTCCACCTGTCCAGTCTTTTCCTATCAGTGCAGATGAATGTCTAATTGACAGTCTAACGAGGAGCTTCCAAACCATATTGTTTTCACCTGTCCAGATGAATGTCTAATTGACAGTCTAACGAGGAGCTTCCAAACCATATTGTTTCCACCTGTCCAGATGAATGTCTAATTGACAGTCTAACGAGGAGCTTCTAACCCCATGTTGTTTCACCCTGTCCAGTCTTTTCCTATCAGTGCAGATGAATGTCTAATTGAGATGGGGATGGGGGGGGGGGTGTAGAGTAGTTTCTGCATTATAGACTTCTTTCTGTGTTGGTTGGCTTTTATGACTGATGGCGACCCCCAAAATCCCAGCCGCTTGAGAGAGTCTCTAAATGAGGTTTTGACGATGATGATGTTTTTCCAGGTATCAAGTTGACTGAGTCTCTGGCCATGACCCCAGCAGCTGCTGTCTCTGGGCTGTACTTCTCTCACCCTAAAGCTACCTACTTCGCAGTGGGAAAGATCACCAGAGAACAGGTACTGATACAGGCTCAGGATGGGATTCATTTGTTTTATTTGTTATGTAACTGATTAACAACCCACCACAAGGGGGCGCTGTTTTTAAACCCACTGACACTTGGGCCTAAGGCATTGTGCATCCTAAGTTCAAGAGGCGTCACTACAGTTCTTGGTTCAAATCCTGTCTAGCTGTCTAAAAGCTCTGTAGTTGTGTATTTGGTGTGCTGTTAGCCTATCGAGCTAAGTGGTTAGCTTCTTCCAAAACCAAGCGTTAGCTTCGTAACAGCAGAGAATCCCCTCCTGAATCAAGAGCCTTGCTGTCTAATACATATATATGTGTTTTGTGCATGCAGCAAACTGAGTAGCATTTTTTGAGTGTACTTGTATAGTTTAGGTCAGAAACTGTCCAAAATGCGCTCGTTAACATTTAGTTAGCGTTCTCTATGGGATTTTACATGTACTTGGGGCGGCAGGTAGCCTAGTGGTTAGTGCGTTAGGCCAGTAACCAGCAGGTAGCCTAGTGGTTAGTGCGTTAGGCCAGTAACCAGCAGGTAGCCTAGTGGTTAGTGCGTTAGGCCAGTAACCAGCAGGTAGCCTAGTGGTTAGAGCGTTAGGCCAGTAACCAGCAGGTAGCCTAGTGGTTAGAGCGTTAGGCCAGTAACCAGCAGGTAGCCTAGTGGTTAGTGCGTTAGGCCAGTAACCAGCAGGTAGCCTAGTGGTTAGAGCGTTGGACTAGTAACCAGCAGGTAGCTTAGTGGTTAGAGTGTTGGACTAGTGACCAGCAGGTAACCTAGTGGTTAGAGCGTTGGACTAGTAACCAGCAGGTAGCCTAGTGGTTAGAGCGTTGGACTAGTAACCAGCAGGTAGCCTAGTGGTTAGAGCGTTGGACAGTAACCAGCAGGTAGCCTAGTGGTTAGAGCGTTGGCCTAGTAACCAGCAGGTAGCCTAGTGGTTAGAGCGTTGGACTAGTAACCAGCAGGTAGCCTAGTGGTTAGAGCATTGGACTAGTAACCAGCAGGTAGCCTAGTGGTTAGAGCGTTGGACCAGTAACCAGCAGGTAGCCTAGTGGTTAGAGCGTTGGACTAGTAACCAGCAGGTAGCCTAGTGGTTAGAGCGTTGGCCAGTAACCAGCAGGTAGCCTAGTGGTTAGAGCGTTGGACTAGTAACCAGCAGGTAGCCTAGTGGTTAGAGCGTTGGGTCAGTAACCAGCAGGTAGCCTAGTGGTTAGTGCGTTGGCCAGTAACCAGTGGTTAGAGCGTTGGACAGTAACCAGCAGGTAGCCTAGTGGTTAGAGCTTGGGTCAGTAACCAGCAGGTAGCCTAGTGGTTAGAGCGTTGGCCAGTAACCAGCAGGTAGCCTAGTGGTTAGAGCGTTGGCCAGTAACCAGCAGGTAGCCTGGGTTAGAGCGTTGGGCCAGTAACCAGCAGGTAGCCTCAGTGGTTAGAGCGTTGGACTAGTAACCAGCAGGTAGCTTAGTGGTTAGAGCGTTGGACTAGTAACCAGCAGGTAGCCTAGTGGTTAGAGCGTTGGACTAGTAACCAGCAGGTAGCCTAGTGGTTAGAGCGTTGGACTAGTAACCAGCAGGTAGCCTAGTGGTTAGAGCGTTGGACTAGTAACCAGCAGGTAGCCTAGTGGTTAGAGCGTTGGACTAGTAACCAGCAGGTAGCCTAGTGGTTAGAGCGTTGGACTAGTAACCAGCAGGTAGCCTAGTGGTTAGAGCTTGGGTCAGTAACCAGCAGGTAACCTAGTGGTTAGAGCGTTGGACTAGTAACCAGCAGGTAGCCTAGTGGTTAGAGCTTGGGTCAGTAACCAGCAGGTAACCTAGTGGTTAGAGCGTTGGACTAGTAACCAGCAGGTAGCCTAGTGGTTAGAGCGTTGGACTAGTAACCAGCAGGTAGCCTAGTGGTTAGAGCGTTGGACTAGTAACCAGCAGGTAGCCTAGTGGTTTGAGCGTTGGACTAGTAACCAGCAGGTAGCCTAGTGGTTAGAGCGTTGGACTAGTAACCAGCAGGTAGCCTAGTGGTTAGAGCGTTGGACTAGTAACCAGCAGGTAGCCTAGCGGTTAGAGCGTTGGACTAGTAACCAGCAGGTAGCCTAGTGGTTAGAGCGTTGGACTAGTAACCAGCAGGTAGCCTAGTGGTTAGAGCGTTGGTTAACCAGCAGGTAGCCTAGTGGTTAGAGCTGGTAAACCAGCAGGTAACCT
Source organism: Oncorhynchus tshawytscha (assembly GCF_018296145.1). Taxonomy (NCBI): domain Eukaryota; kingdom Metazoa; phylum Chordata; class Actinopteri; order Salmoniformes; family Salmonidae; genus Oncorhynchus; species Oncorhynchus tshawytscha. The sequence continues at coordinate 162,033 of NW_024609416.1, read as the reverse complement.
AGTGGTTAGAGCGTTGGACTGTAACCAGCAGGTAGCCTAGTGGTTAGAGCGTTGGACTAGTAACCAGCAGGTAGCCTAGTGGTTAGAGCGTTGGACTAGTAACCAGCAGGTAGCCTAGTGGTTAGAGCTTGGGTCAGTAACCAGCAGGTAACCTAGTGGTTAGAGCGTTGTTAACCAGCAGGTGTGGTTAGAGCGTCTGGACTAGTAAACACCAGGTAACCTAGTGGTGGCGTATGTCCAGCAGACATTATGTTAATGCCTAGTGGTTAGAGCGTCTGGTAGTAACCAGCAGGTAACCTGTGGTTAGAGTGTTGGTAGTGTCAGCAGGTATAGTGGTTAGAGCGTTGGACTGTTAATGCCTGTGGTTAGAGCGTTGGACTGAACATTAGTGGTTAGAGCGTTGGGCCATAAATATTGTTCAAGGTTGGCAGGTCTGGACTCGTCTCATCACCTACTTGGTATGTCATGACATTATGTTAATGGGGTTAATGTCTGGTATGTCATGACATTATATTAATGGTGGTAATGTGTGGTATGTCATGACATTATGTTAATGTGTGGTATGTCATGACATTGTTAATGTGTGGTATGTCATGACATTGTTAATGTGTGGTATGTCATTATGTTAATGTGTGGTATGTCATTATGTTAATGTGTGGTATGTCATTATGTTAATGTGTGGTATGTCATTATGTTAATGCCTGGTATGTCATGACATGGTGTTAATGTGTGGTATGTCATGTTAATGGTGTTAATGTGTGGTATGTCATTATGTTAATGTGTGGTATGTAATGAAATTATGTTAATGGTGTTAATGTGTGGTATGTCATGTTAATGGTGTTAATGTGTGGTATGTAATGACATTATGTTAATGGTGTTAATGTGTGGTATGTCATGGCATTATGTTAATGTGTGGTATGTCATGACATGGTGTTAATGTGTGGTATGTCATGACATTATGTTATTGTGTGGTATGTAATGACATTATGTTAATGTGTGATATGACATGATGTTAAGGTGTGGTATGTCATGGCATTATGTTAATGGTGTTAATGGCTGGTATGTCATGACATTATATTAATGGCTGGTATGTCATGACATTATGTTAATGATAATGTGTGGTATGTTAATGGTGTTAATGTGTGGGATGTCATGACATTATGTTAATGTTGTTAATGTGTGGTATGTCATGGCATTATGTTAATGTGTGGTATGTCATGTTAATGGTGTTAATGTGTGGTATGTCATGACATTATGTTAATGGTGTTAATGTGTGGTATGTCATGACATTATGTTAATGGTGTTAATGTGTGGGATGTCATGACATTATGTTAATGTGTGGTATGTCATGACAGTATTGTTAATAGGGTTAATGTGTGGTATGTCATGACATTATGTTAATGGTAATGTGTGGTATGTCATGACATTATGTTAATGGTGTTAATGTGTGGGATGTCATGACATTATGGTAATGTGTGGTATGTCATGAAATTAAGTTAATAGGGTTAATGTGTGGTATGTCATGACATTATGTTAATGGTAATGTGTGGTATGTAATGACATTATGTTAATGGTAATGTGTGGTATGTCATGACATTATGTTAATGGTGTTGATGTGTGGGATGTCATGACATTATGTTAATGGTAATGTGTGGTATGTCATGACATTATGTTAATGGTGTTAATGTGTGGGATGTCATGACATTATGGTAATGTGTGGTATGTCATGACATTATGTTAATAGGGTTAATGTGTGGTATGTCATGACATTATGTTAATGGTAATGTGTGGTATGTCATGAAATTATGTTAATAGGGTTGTGTGGTATGTCATGACATTATGTTAATGGTAATGTGTGGTATGTAATGACATTATGTTAATGGTAATGTGTGGTATGTCATGACATTATGTTAATGGTGTTAATGTGTGGTATGTCATGACATTATGTTAATGGTGTTAATGTGTGGGATGTCATGACATTATGGTAATGTGTGGTATGTCATGACATTATGTTAATAGGGTTAATGTGTGGTATGTCATGACATTATGTTAATGGTGTTAATGTGTGGTATGTCATGACATTATGTTAATTTTTTAAATTTATTTTACCTTTATTTAACTAGGCAAGTCAGTTAAGAACAAATTCTTATTTTCAATCACGGCCTAGGAACAGTGGGTTAACTGCCTGTTCAGGGGCAGAATGACAGACCTTCCGGTTACTAGTCCAACGCTCTAACCACTAGGCTACCCTGCCGCCCCAGTGGTATGTCATGACATTATGTTAATGAGGGGTATGTCATGACATTATGTTAATGTGTGGTATGTCATGACATTATGTTAATGGTGTTAATGTGTGGTATGTCATGACATTATATTAACGTGTGGTATGTTAATGTCTGGTTTGTCATGACATTATGTTAGTGTGGTATGTTAATGTGTGGTATGTCATGTTACCACAGGTGGAGGACTATGCTGGGAGGAAAGAGATGCCAGTGTCTGAGGTGGAACGCTGGCTGGGGCCAATCCTGGGCTACGACACTGACTGACAGTGATACTTCAACCAATCCTGGGCCACGACACTGACTGACAGTGATACTTCAACCAATCCTGAGCTATGACACTGACTGACAGTGATACTTCAACCAATCCTGGGCTACGACACTAATGCATCCACAACCACTACCTAGAAAACAGAGGCGCTGCTCAATGGGCATGTCTAGATGGGATACAGCTTTTGTCAAATTGACATCAAAAGTTGACAAATTCTAACCCTTTTCCCAACCTTAACCCAATTCTCCCAAACCTGCTACGTTAATTCTCCCTAACCTGCTACGTTAATTCTCCCTAACCTGCTACGTTAATTCTCCCAAACCTGCTACGTTAATTCTCCCAAACCTGCTACGTTAATTCTCCCAAACCTGCTACGTTAATTCTCCCAAACCTGCTACGTTAATTCTCCCAAACCTGCTACGTTAATTCTCCCAAACCTGCTACGTTAATTCTCCCAAACCTGCTACGTTAATTCTCCCAAACCTGCTACGTTAATTCTCCCAAACCTGCTACGTTAATTCTCCCAAACCTGCTACGTTAATTCTCCCAAACCTGCTACGTTAATTCTCCCAAACCTGCAACGTTAATTCTCCCAAACCTGCTACGTTAATTCTCCCAAACCTGCTACGTTAATTCTCCCAAACCTGCTACGTTAATTCTCCCAAACCTGCTACGTTAGTTCTCCCAAACCTGCTACGTTAATTCTCCCAAACCTGCTACGTTAATTCTCCCTAACCTGCTACGTTAATTCTCCCTAACCTGCTACGTTAATTCTCCCTAACCTGCTACGTTAATTCTCCCTAACCTGCTACGTTAATTCTCCCAAACCTGCTACGTTAATTCTCCCAAACCTGCTACGTTAACCTGCTACGTTAATTCTCCCTAACCTGCTACGTTAATTGTCCCAAACCTGCTACGTTAATTGTCCCAAACCTGCTACGTTAGTTCTCCCTAACCTGCTACGTTAATGCTCCCAAACCTGCTACATTAATGCTCCTAACTTGCTACAAAAAGTACATTCTGAAAAACTCTGCATCCCTTCTAGACCCGGCTTAGGGCCAGATAATTTTTAAAAAACGTACACTTCCAGTGAATCAAGGCTCAATTTGAAAAAAACACGTTTATTTTTTATAGCTGTTTTTATATGGTCTAACATTTTACAGTTTTAATACAACAACTGTTGCCAATTGTCATTTATACATTATTCTGACAATCACAGTCTTAGATTTGAATAATTAACAGATATGGTTTTAATTTCAGAATTTGATCATTAGGGACATATTAGGTTCTAGAAGACGTTCATTTCCTCAGCAGTTTGAGATTGTATTTATGCTAATTAGATACAACTTGTTTACAACATTTATAATTAGTAAAAATGGTCTTCATTACAAAATGTACACTTACTTGACACGCCATATTAATGTCTAAACCTCTATAAAGGTACATGTTTTTATGAATGGTTATTGTAAATTACAGATTTGAATGATTTGGATTGTTTCACAATTTGTCTTTAAAGAAATGTGCCAAAAACTATTGACTGACCAGTTATCATTGTCATTTTGCAATGTTATCGATTTTATCCTGGAGGTGTCCACTATTTCTGAAAAGAAGTAATGATTTATTTTATTTTATGAATGTTCTGAGATTACAGTGTTTGATCTTGAACCATATTCATTTAGTATAAAATAATTTACTCAGTATGTGGCTCTGTCTTGATGTCTGTTGTATTATACGATTACAAAACAACACTAGCTGCAGCGCTCTTTAACAGATCATATACTATATTGGCTGGCCTTGTATTGAAATATTGATTGATTAGTTGGTTGGTTGATCGGGATATGCCTCCCGTGATAAAACAGCAACATTCCTGACATACCTCAAGCTAATCCTATTTTAACGATTTTTTAATGACTCAATCAACCAGAATCTCCAACCACCGTCGGTGTACGACGCCGTTCTTCAATAACAGTAGAGTCGTATCTTCCTTCATCCGTTCACGTTGCTGCACCATCTGTTTTTAAATGATACCGGAAGAGGGAGCACAGTGATCATCTTCAAAGTCTCGGCTCACACACACCTGCACAACTCCTCCCCGTTTTGAATATGTAACCCGTCCAATGAGAGCGAGGCAACACATCCTGGGTTATTCTTCAGCTACGGTCAGCAGCATCCCCGGTGCTGCCTTCTGTCGCCTCCACACGGATACTCCGTTCGGCTCTGTCGGGTCTCTGTCGCGGACGGCAACTATGGCTGATGGGGGAGAAGCCGGGGAAGATGAAATCCAGTTCCTACGAACCGTAAGTGCATTTCTAAGCGATTACACTGTTGTAATATGTCGGTTTGATACTGCTGTTGGTTCGGTTGTAGATTTGTCTGCATCGCGTTAGATTCCTCCGGTTCGGTTCTGGCTGTTGGCGCAGAGTTTACCGCAAAGCTGCTGCGCCGCGATGAGCGCAGAGACTACAGTTGACAGCTGTGTGTGTCATATCGTTATTTATGACTACATTTAATTTGACTTTAAGTTCACTAGATCTTAATGGATGTTGAACGTGATTCGTCATGACGATGTCGCATCATCTACAGTGCCATCTGGAATTCGCATCGTGGGTGTCAAAGGATGGAGCGCCCGAGCTTGGGGTTTTACTGTAAAAGTAGCCTACGGATGCCGAGGTGCTGAAACGGGACAAATGAAGATAAACAATGATTAGATGTCACGGATTGAATTGTGAACACTGTAGTAGCTCATATCAATGGAGTAGGCGTTCTTGAGCCCTATGCTAAACACTGAGTTTATAACACTTCTGCTCGATCCCATCGACTCGCCACTGCAGTCAACTGCATGCCGTGAGATGGGCTTGACAGTGAGGGGCGGGAGGTAGTTGTGATGAATAGGAAAATATATATTAATTCATAGTCTACTACTGGAAATGTGTTTTAACGATGTTATTTACCTGGTCAGTGTGAGTTTCTTAATCTACATCTTAATGCCAGTCCATCTAGGCTGTAATGCCAGTCCATCTAGGCTGTAATAATGCCAGTCCATCTAGGCTGTAATGCCAGTCCATCTAGGCTGTAATGCCAGTCCATCTAGGCTGTAATGCCAGTCCATCTAGGCTGTAATGCCAGTCCATCTGAGGCTGTAATGCCAGTCCATCCATTGGCTGTACTGCCAGTCTAGGCTGTAATGCCAGTCTAGGCTGTAATGCCAGTCCATCTAGGCTGTAATGCCAGTCCATCTAGGCTGTAATGCCAGTCCATCTAGGCTGTAATGCCAGTCCATCTAGGCTGTAATAATGCCAGTCCATCTAGGCTGTAATGCCAGTCCATCTAGGCTGTAATGCCAGTCCATAGGCTGTAATGCCAGTCCATCTAGGCTGTAATGCCAGTCCATCTAGGCTGTAATGCCAGTCCATCTAGGCTGTAATGCCAGTCCATCTAGGCTGTAATGCCAGTCCATCTAGGCTGTAATGCCAGTCCATCTAGGCTGTAATGCCAGTCCATCTAGGCTGTAATGCCAGTCCATCTAGGCTGTAATGCCAGTCCATCTAGGCTGTAATGCCAGTCCATCTAGGCTGTAATGCCAGTCCATCTAGGCTGTAATGCCAGTCCATCTAGGCTGTAATGCCAGTCCATCTAGGCTGTAATGCCAGTCTCTAGGCTGTAATGCCAGTCCATCTAGGCTGTAATGCCAGTCTAGGCTGTAATGCCAGTCCATCTAGGCTGTAATGCCAGTCCATCTAGGCTGTAATGCCAGTCCATCTAGGCTGTAATGCCAGTCCATCTAGGCTGTAATGCCAGTCCATCTAGGCTGTAATGCCAGTCCTGTATCTAGGCTGTAATGCCAGTCTAGGCTGTAATGCCAGTCCATCTAGGCTGTAATGCCAGTCCATCTAGGCTGTAATGCCAGTCCATCTAGGCTGTAATGCCAGTCAGTCCATCTAGGCTGTAATGCCAGTCCATCTAGGCTGTAATGCCAGTCCATCTAGGCTGTAATGCCAGTCCATCTAGGCTGTAATGCCAGTCCATCTAGGCTGTAATGCCAGTCCATCTAGGCTGTAATGCCAGTCTAGGCTGTAATGCCAGTCTAGGCTGTAATGCCAGTCTATCTAGGCTGTAATGCCAGGCTGTAATGCCAGTCTAGGCTGTAATGCCAGTCCATCTAGGCTGTAATGCCAGTCCATCTAGGCTGTAATGCCAGTCCATCTAGGCTGTAATGCCAGTCTAGGCTGTAATGCCAGTCCATCTAGGCTCCAGTCTCTAGGCTGTAATGCCAGTCCATCTAGGCTGTAATGCCAGTCCATCTAGGCTGTAATGCCAGTCCATCTAGGCTGTAATGCCAGTCCATCTAGGCTGTAATGCCAGTCTAGGCTGTAATGCCAGTCTAGGCTGTAATGCCAGTCTAGGGCTGTAATGCCAGTCTAGGCTGTAATGCCAGTCCTCTAGGCTGTAATGCCAGTCCATCTAGGCTGTAATGCCAGTCCATCTAGGCTGTAATGCCAGTCTGGGCTGTAATGCCAGTCCATCTAGGCTGTAATGCTGGCTGTAATGCCAGTCCATCTAGGCTGTAATGCCAGTCCATCTAGGCTGTAATGCCAGTCCATCTAGGCTGTAATGCCAGTCTAGGCTGTAATGCCAGTCCATCTAGGCTGTAATGCCAGTCCATCTAGGCTGTAATGCCAGTCCATCTAGGCTGTAATGCCAGTCCATCTGGCTGTAATGCCAGTCCATCTAGGCTGTAATGCCAGTCCATCTCCCTGTAATGCCAGTCCATCTAGGCTGTAATGCCAGTCCATCTAGGCTGTAATGCCAGTCTGGCTGTAATGCCAGTCCATCTAGGCTGTAATGCCAGTCCTCTCTGTAATGCCAGTCCTCTGGCCCAGTGGGCTGTAATGCCAGTCCATCTCCCTGTAATGCCAGCCCTCTAGGCTGTAATGCCAGTCAGGCTGTAATGCCAGTCCATCTAGGCTGTAATGCCAGTCTAGGCTGTAATGCCAGTCCATCTAGGCTGTAATGCCAGTCCATCTGGCTGTAATGCCAGTCCATCTAGGCCAGTAATGCCTTCCTCTGCCAGTCTGGGCTGTAATGCCAGTCTAGGCTGTAATGCCAGTCCATCTGAATGTGGAAGCTGGTGTCCAGATGTCTGTTTGCTTGCTTATGGAAGCTATTTAACAAAAAAAAAAAAAAAAACATAAATTTCAATGTCATTTGATTGGCTGCATTATTTAACATAATGACAATTGCTACCTTAGCCCTGGGCTGAGCATCCCTCTCCCCTTCCTCTGCCCTGGGCTGATCTAGCAGCCCCTCTCCCCTCCTCCTCTGCCCTGGGCTGATCTAGCATCCCCGCTCCCCTCCTCTGCCCTGGGCTGATCTAGCAGCCCCTCTCCCCTCCTCTGCCCTGGGCTGATCTAGCAGCCCCTCTCCCTTCCTCTGCCCTGGGCTGATCTAGCCCCTCTCCCTTCCTCTGCCCTGGGCTGATCTAGCAGCCTAGCCTCTCCCCTCCTCTGCCCTGGGCTGATCTAGCAGCCCCTCTCCCTTCCTCTGCCCTGGGCTGATCTAGCAGCCGCTCTCCCTTCCTCTGCCCTGGGCTGATCTAGCAGCCGTTCTCCCTTCCTCTGCCCTGGGCTGATCTAGCAGCCGCTCTCCCTTCCTCTGCCCTGGGCTGATCTAGCAGCCGCTCTCCCTTCCTCTGCCCTGGGCTGATCTAGCAGCCGCTCTCCCTTCCTCTGCCCTGGGCTGATCTAGCAGCCGCTCTCCCTTCCTCTGCCCTGGGCTGATCTAGCAGCCCATGGAATGGAATTGGTCATATGTAGTCTAGGTTGTCGTCTCATCATCAGGCTGTTATAAAACTCAGCAAAAAAAGAAACGTCCTCTCACTGTCAACAGTGTTTATTTTCAGCAAACTTGTAAATATTTGTATGAACATAAGATTCAACAACAAACATAAACTGAACAAGTTCCACAGACGTGATTAAAAAGAAATTGAATAATGTGTCCCTGAACAAAGGGGGGGGGTAAAAATCTAAAGTAACAGTCAGTATCTGGTGTGGCCTAGAAATCAGTATCTGTGTTTGCTTAGAAATTCTAAGGACAATAAGGAGGCCTGCGTCTTGTGACTGTAGCGTACGTGTAGGTATGTACGGCAGGACCAAATCGGAAAGATGGGTAGGAGCAAGCCCATGTAATGCTTTGTAGGTTAGCAGTAAAACCTTGAAATCAGCCCTTGCTTTGACAGGAAGCCAGTGTAGGGAGGCTAGCACTGGAGTAATATGATCAAAGTTTTGGGTTCTAGTCAAGATTCTAGCAGCCGTATTTAGCACTAACTGAAGTTCATTTAGTGATTTATCTGGGTAGCCGGAAAGTAGAGCATTGCAGCAGTCTAACCTAGAAGTGACAAAAGCATTTTTCTGCATAATTTTTGGATAGAAAGTTTCAGATTTTTGCAATGTTACGTAGATGGAAAAAAGCTGTCCTTGAAACAGTCTTGATATGTTCGTCAAAAGAGAGATCAGGGTCCAGAGTAACGCCGAGGTCCTTCACAGTTTTATTTGAGACGACTGTACAACCATCAAGATTAATTGTCAGATCCAACAGAAGATCTCTTTGTTTCTTGGGACCTAGAACAAGCATCTCTGTTTTGTCCGAGTTTAAAAGTACTCAAGGCCTTTTACTGCCATCCACTTCCTTATGTCTGAAACACAGGCTTCCAGAGAGGGACATTTTTGGGGCTTCACCATGTTTCAACGAAATGTACAGCTGTGTATCGTTAACATTATGTTTCCCTATGACATCACCAAGAGGTAAAATATGTTGTGAAAACAATAGTGGTCCTAAAACGGAACCTTGAGGAACACCGGAATGTACAGTTGATTTGTCAGAGGACAAACCATCCACAGAGACAAACTGATATCTTTCCGACAGATAAGATCTAAACCAGGCCAGAACTTGTCCGTGTAGACCAATTTGGCTTTCCAATCTCTCCAAAAGAATGTGGTGATCGATGATATCAAAAGCAGCACTAAGGTCTAGGAGCACGAGGAGAGATGCAGAGCCTCGATCTGACGCCATTAAAATGTCATTTACCACCTTCACAAGAGCCGTCTCAGTGCTATGATGGGGTCTAAAACCAGACTGAAGCGTTTCATATACATTGTTTGTCTTCAGGAAGGCAGTGAGTTGCTGCGTAACAGCTTTTTCTAACATTATTGAGAGGAATTGGAGATTCGATATAGACCGATTTTAGTTTTGAAAATATTTTCTGGGTCAAGGTTTGGCTTTTTCAAGAGAGGCTTTATTACTGCCATTTTTAGTGAGTTTGGTACACATCCGGTGGATAGAGAGCCGTTTATTATGTTCAACATAGGAGGGCCAAGCACAGGCAGCAGCTCTTTCAGTAGTTTAGTTGGAATAGGGTCCAGAATGCAGCTTGAAGGTTTAGAGGCCATGATTATTTTCATCATTGTGTCAAGAGATATAGTATTAAAATACTTGAGTGTCTCCCTTGAGCCCAGGTCCTGGCAGAGTTGTGCAGACTCAGGACAACTGGGCTTTGGAGAAATTCCTCCGTAACTCTCACCATAGAGAGGTTCTTCCTCTTCCCCCCCATAACTCTCACCATAGAGAGGTTCTTCCTCTCCCTCCCATAACTCTCACCTTAGAGAGGTTCTTCCTCTCCCTCCCATAACTCTCACCATAGAGAGGTTCATCCTCCTCTTCCTCCGTAACTCTCACCATAGAGAGGTTCTTCCTCTCCCTCCATAACTCTCACCTTAGAGGTTCTTCCTCTCCCTCCATAACTCTCACCATAGAGGTTCTTCCTCTTCCACCATAGAGAGAGGTTCTTCCTCTCCCTCCATAACTCTCACCATAGAGGTTCTTCCTCTCCCTCCATAACTCTCACCATAGAGGTTCTTCCTCTCCCTCCATAACTCTCACCATAGAGGTTCTTCCTCTCCCTCCATAACTCTCACCATAGAGAGGTTCTTCCTCTCCCTCCATAACTCTCACCATAGAGGTTCTTCCTCTTCCTCCCATAACTCTCACCATAGAGGTTCTTCCTCTTCCTCCATAACTCTCACCATAGACAGGTTCATCCTCTCCTCTTCCTCCGTAACTCTCACCATAGAGAGGTTCTTCCTCTTCCTCCATATCTCTCACCATAGAGGTTCTTCCTCTCCCTCCGTAACTCTCACCATAGAGAGGTTCTTCCTCTTCCTCCCATAACTCTCACCATAGAGGTTCTTCCTCTCCCTCCATAACTCTCACCATAGAGGTTCTTCCTCTCCCTCCATAACTCTCACCATAGAGGTTCTTCCTCTTCCTCCCATAACTCTCACCATAGAGAGGTTCTCCATCCTCTTCCTCCCTCTAACTCTCACCATAGAGGTTCTTCCTCTTCCTCCATAACTCACCATAGAGGTTCTTCCTCTCCCTCCATAACTCTCACCATAGACAGAGGTTCTTCCTCTTCTCCTCCCATAACTCTCACCATAGAGGTTCTTCCTCTTCCTCCATAACTCTCACCATAGAGGTTCTTCCTCTCCCTCCATAACTCTCACCATAGACAGAGGTTCTTCCTCTTCCTCCATAACTCTCACCATAGAGGTTCTTCCTCTTCCCCCATAACTCTCACCATAGAGGTTCTTCCTCTTCCTCCATAACTCTCACCATAGAGAGGTTCTTCCTCTCCCTCCATAACTCTCACCATAGAGGTTCTTCCTCTTCCCTCCGTAACTCTCACCATAGAGGTTCTTCCTCTCCCTCCATAACTCTCACCATAGACAGAGGTTCTTCCTCTTCCTCCATAACTCTCACCATAGACAGAGGTTCTTCCTCTAACCCTCCATAACTCCTCACCATAGACAGAGGTTCTTCCTCTTCCTCCATAACTCTCACCATAGAGAGTTCTTCCTCTCCCTCCATAACTCTCACCATAGACAGAGGTTCTTCCTCTTCCTCCATAACTCTCACCTTAGAGGTTCTTCCTCTTCCTCCCATAACTCTCACCTTAGAGGTTCTTCCTCTTCCTCCATAACTCTCACCTGAGAGGTTCTTCCTCTCCCTCCGTAACTCTCCCATAGAGGTTCTTCCTCTTCCTCCGTAACTCTCACCATAGAGGTTCTTCCTCTCCCTCCATAACTCTCACCATAGAGGTTCTTCCTCTCCCTCCATAACTCTCACCATAGAGGTTCTTCCTCTTCCTCCCATAACTCTCACCATAGAGGTTCTTCCTCTTCCTCCATAACTCTCACCTGAGAGGTTCTTCCTCTCCCTCCATAACTCTCACCATAGAGGTTCTTCCTCTTCCCCCCCATAACTCTCACCATAGAGAGGTTCTTCCTCTTCCTCCCATAACTCTCACCATAGACAGAGGTTCATCCTCTCCTCTTCCTCCATAACTCACCATAGAGAGGTTCTTCCTCTCCTCTTCCTCCATAACTCACCATAGAGAGGTTCTTCCTCTTCATCCCATAACTCTCACCAGAGAGGTTCATCCTCTCCTCTTCCTCCATAACTCTCACCATAGACAGAGGTTCATCCTCTCCTCTTCCTCCATAACTCTCACCATAGACAGAGGTTCCCCCTCTTCCTCCATAACTCACCATAGACAGAGGTTCATCCTCTTCCTCTGTCCCAACCCTGCAGGCTAGCTGAGCCAAGGACCCAATGTCCCCAGCAGCAGCTGTGTTGCTTCCATACATAGTGATGTGGGTGAAGGTCTTGGCAGAGTTTTGGTCCTCATGTGGTTAGAATACAGTGTGTTAGAATAGATGTGTTCTCCTAGATTAGACTGACTAGCCCCATCTACTCTGGCCCCAATGAGGCTGCAGGTAGCCTGGTGGTTAGACTGACTAGGAATCCCTCTGTCCAATGGGGCTGCAGGTAGCCTAGTGGTTAGACTGACTAGGAATCCCTCTGTCCAATGGGGCTGCAGGTAGCCTAGTGGTTAGACTGACTAGGAATCCCTCTGTCCAATGGGGCTGCAGGTAGCCTAGTGGTTAGACTGACTAGGAATCCCTCTGTCCAATGGGGCTGCAGGTAGCCTAGTGGTTAGACTGACTAGGAATCACTCTGTCCAATGGGGCGGCAGGTAGCCTAGTGGTTAGACTGACTAGGAATCCCTCTGTCCAATGGGGCGGCAGGTAGCCTAGTGGTTAGACTGACTAGGAATCCCTCTGTCCAATGAGCCTGCAGGTAGCCTAGTGGTTAGACTGACTAGGTATCCCTCTGTCCAATGAGCCTGCAGGTAGCCTAGTGGTTAGACTGACTAGGTATCCCTCTGTCCAATGAGCCTGCAGGTAGCCTAGTGGTTAGACTGACTAGGTATCCCTCTGTCCAGTGTATTCAGACAAATATGGAGGAGAAATTACTTTCTGTAGGGTCAGAGAACAGCTTAGCTGACACATGTCATCTACAAATGATTGGTGATGACCACAATATACATTTTCTTCAAAGCAGAAAATATTTTTGGATGATTCTAGAAGATTGAAGTACTTGTTTTAGGAAGGTAGGGCACTTACAGTACAATGCTAATTCTAAGTGGCAGGTACTCTGCCAGGTACTCTACCAGGTACTCTACTCTACCAGGTACTACTCTACTCTACCAGGTACTCTACTCTACCAGGTACTCTACCAGGTACTCTACTCTACCAGGTACTCTACTCTACCAGGTACTCTACCAGGTACTCTACTCTACCAGGTACTCTACTCTACCAGGTACTCTACTCTACCAGGTACTCTACCAGGTACTCTACTCTACCAGGTACTCTACTCTACCAGGTACTCTACCAGGTACTCTACTCTACCAGGTACTCTACTCTACCAGGTACTCTACTCTACCAGGTACTCTACCAGGTACTCTACCAGGTACTCTACTCTACCAGGTACTCTACCAGGTACTCTACCAGGTACTCTACTCTACCAGGTACTCTACTCTACCAGGTACTCTACCAGGTACTCTACTCTACCAGGTACTCTACTCTACCAGGTACTCTACCAGGTACTCTACTCTACCAGGTACTCTACTCTACCAGGTACTCTACCATGTACTCTACTCTACCAGGTACTCTACTGGGTACTCTACCAGGTACTCTACTCTACCAGGTACTCTACTCTACCAGGTACTCTACCAGGTACTCTACTCTACCAGGTACTCTACCAGGTACTCTACTCTACCAGGTACTCTACTCTACCAGGTACTCTACCAGGTACTCTACTCTACCAGGTACTCTACCAGGTACTCTACTCTACCAGGTACTCTACCAGGTACTCTACTACTCTACCAGGTACTCTACTCTACCAGGTACTCTACCAGGTACTCTAGGTACTCTACTCTACAGGTACTCTACCACCAGGTACTCTACTCTACCAGGTACTCTACCAGGTACTCTACTCACCAGGTACTCTACCAGGTACTCTCTCTACCAGGTACTCTACTCTCTACCAGGTACTCTACCAGGTACTCTACTCTACCAGGTACTCTACTCTACTCTACCAGGTACTCTACTCTACCAGGTACTCTACTCTACCAGGTACTCTACCAGGTACTCTACTCTACCAGGTACTCTACCAGGTACTCTACTCTACCAGGTACTCTACCAGGTACTCTACTCTACCAGGTACTCTACTAGGTACTCTACCAGGTACTCTACCAGGTACTCTACTCTACCAGGTACTCTACTCTACCAGGTACTCTGCTCTACCAGGTACTCTACCAGGTACTCTACTACTACCAGGTACTCTACTAGGTACTCTACCAGGTACTCTACCAGATGACCAGGTAAGTGTAGTGGTCCTAGTCCAGATGACAGGTAAGTGTAGTGGTCCAAGTCCAGATACTCAGAGGTGTCTAGTGGTAGTGGTCCTAGTCCAGATGTACAGAAGTGTAGTGGTCCTCTCCAGATGACAGAGGTGTAGTGGTCCTAGTCCAGATGACAGAAGTGTAGTGGTATTAGTCCAGAAGACAGAAGTGTAGTGGTCCTAGTCCAGATGACAGAGGTGTAGTGGTAGTGGTCCTAGTCCAGATGACAGAAGTGTAGTGGTCCTAGTCCAGATGACAGAAGTGTAGCGGTAGTGGTCCTAGTCCAGATGACAGAATTGTAGTGGTCCTAGTCCAGATGACAGAAGTGTGGTGGTCCTAGTCCAGATGTCAGAAGTGTAGTGGTCCTAGTCCAGATGTCAGAGGTGTAGTGGTCCTAGTCCAGATGACAGAAGTGTAGCGGTAGTGGTCCTAGTCCAGATAGAAGTGTAGTGGTCCTAGTCCAGATGACAGAGGTGTAGTGGTCCTAGTCCAGATGACAGAAGTGTAGTGGTACGGTAGTGGTCCTAGTCCAGATGACAGAAGTGTAGTGGTATGGTAGTCCAGATGACAGAAGTGTAGTGGTCCTAGTCCAGATGACAGAAGTCATTGTATTCTATGGTCCTGTATTGATGACATTCTAACAGTTGCTCCTGACCAGATATGCTGTCCTCCTCCTGGGCTTACCTGTCCAGATATGTTATCCTCCTCCTAGGCCTACCTGGCCAGATATGTTGTCCTCCTCCTAGGCTTACCTGGCCTGATATGTTGTCTTCCTCCTGGGCTTACCTGGCCTGATATGTTGTCTTCCTCCTGGGCTTACCTGGCCTGATATGTTGTCCTCCTCCTGGGCTCTACTACCTGGCCAGATATGTTGTCATCCTCCTGGGCTTACCTGGCCAGATATGTTGTCATCCTCCTGGGCCTACCTGGCCTGATATGTTGTCCTCCTCCTGGGCTTACCTGGCCTGATATTTTGTCCTCCTCCTAGGCTTACCTGGCCTGATATGTTATCCTCCTCCTGGGCTTACCTGGCCTGATATGTTGTCCTCCTCCTGGGCTTACCTGGCCTGATATGTTATCCTCCTCCTGGGCTTACCTGGCCAGATATGTTGTCCTCCTCCTGGGCTTACCTGGCCTGATATGTTTGTCCTCCTCCTGGGCTTACCTGGCCTGATATGTTGTCCTCCTCCTGGGCTTACCTGGCCTGATATGTTGTCCTCCTCCTGGGCTTACCTGGCCTGAGGCTTACCTGGCCTGATATGTTGTCCTCCTCCTCTACTTACCTGGCCAGATATGTTGTCCTCCTAGGCTTACCTGGCCAGATATGTTGTCCTCCTAGTCTTACCTGGCCTGATATGTTATCCTCCTAGGCTTACCTGGCCTGATATGTTGTCCTCCTCCTAGGCTTACCTGGCCTGATATGTTGTCCTCCTCCTGGGCTTACCTGGCCAGATATGTTGTCCTCCTAGGCTTACCTGGCCTGATATGTTATCCTCCTAGGCTTACCTGGCCTGATATGTTGTCCTCCTCCTAGTCTTACCTGGCCTGATATGTTGTCCTCCTCCTGGGCTTACCTGGCCTGATATGTTGTCCTCCTCCTGGGCTTACCTGGCCTGATATGTTGTCCTCCTCCTGGGCTTACCTGGCCTGATATGTTGTCCTCTAGGCTTACCTGGCCTGATATGTTATCCTCCTGGGCTTACCTAGCCAGATATGTTGTCATCCTCCTGGGCTTACCTGGCCTGATATGTTGTCCTCCTCCTGGGCTTACCTGGCCAGATATGTTGTCCTCCTCCTGGGCTTACCTGGCCAGATATGTTGTCCTCCTCCTGGGCTTACCTGGCCTGATATGTTGTCCTCCTCCTGGGCTTACCTGGCCTGATATGTTGTCCTCCTCCTGGGCTTACCTGGCCTGATATGTTGTCCTCCTCCTGGGCTTACCTGGCCAGATATGTTGTCCTCCTCCTGGGCTTACCTGGTTTAATACAGTGTGTCTGGCCTTGACTGGACTTGCTGCAGTGGCTCTCTGATTTACTTTGTAGTTTAGGCCAGCGAGAGAGGACCTACAGTAGCAACAGGATGGGGAGAGAAGAGAGTAGATGGAGGAAGAGGGAGATGAGGAGGGAGAGGGAGGGGAGAGGAGAGAGAGGACCTACAGTAGCAACAGGATGGGGAGAGAAGAGATTAGAGGGAGGAAGAGGGAGATGAGGAGGGAGGGGAGAGGAGAGGAGAGAGAGGACCTACAGTAGCAACAGGATGGGGAGAGAAGAGAGTAGAGGGAGGGAGATGAGGAGGGAGGGGAGGGAGAGGAGAGGAGAGAGAGGACCTACAGTAGCAACAGGATGGGGAGAGAAGAGAGTAGAGGGAGGAAGAGGGAGATGAGGAGAGGAGAGAAGGGAAGAGGGGGATGAGAGGGGGAAGAGGGAGAGGAGGAGGCAGGGGAATGGGAGAGAAGATGAGGGGGAGAGGAGGAGACGGGGGAGAGGAGATGAGGGAGGTTTGGAGAGGAGATGAGGGGGAAGAGGGGGAGGAGATGAGGGGGAAGAGGGGGAGGAGATGAGGGAGGTTTGGAGAGGAGAACTGAGAACAGGACATGAGTGGGGGAGGGGGAGAGAGGAAAGCAGCTTCCCCACTGCAGTGTGACTGTGATCTGTCACTGTTGCAAGAGCACCACCTCTCTCCTTCCCTCTCTTTCTCTCCGTCTTCCCTCTCTTTCTCTCCATCTTCCCTCTCTTTCTCTCCATCTTCCCTCTCTTTCTCTCCATCTTCCCTATTCACTACCTCTCACCCTCTCTTTCTCTCTGTTTTCCCTCTCTTTCTCTCTGTTTTCCCTCTCTTTCTCTCTGTCTTCCCTGTCTGTCTCTGTCTTCCCTACTCACTACCTCTCACCCTCTGTCTCTCTGTCTTCCCTCTCTTTCTCTCCGTCTTCCCTCTCTTTCTCTCCATCTTCCCTCTCTTTCTCTCCGTCTCCCCTACTCACTACCTCTCACCCTCTGTCTCTCCATCTTCCCTACTCACTACCTCTCACCCTCTGTCTCTGTCTTCCCTCTCTTTCTCTCCGTCTTCCCTACTCACTACCTCTAACCCTCTCTTTCTCTCTGTCTTCCCTACTCACTACCTCTCACCCTCTCTTTCTCTCCGTCTTCCCTCTCTTTCTCTCCGTCTTCCCTCTCTTTCTCTCCGTCTTCCCTCTCTTTCTCTCCGTCTTCCCTACTCGCTACCTCTCACCCTCTCTTTCTCTCTGTTTTCCCTCTCTTTCTCTCCGTCTTCCCTCTCTTTCTCTCCGTCTTCCCTATCTTTCTCTCCGTCTTCCCTCTCTTTCTCTACGTCTTCCCTCTCTTTCTCCTCATTTTCCCTACTCGCTACCTCTCACCCTCTCTTTCTCTCCGTCTTCCCTACTCACTACCTCCCACTCTGACGGTCTCTTCTCTCAATCCCACGGTCTCTTCTCTCTTTCTCTCTGTTTTCCCTCTTTCTCTCCACCTTCCCTCTCTTTCTCTCCGTCTTCCCTCTCTGTCTTCCCTCTCTGTCTCTCCGTCTTCCCTCTCTGTCTTCCCTCTCTGTCTCTCCGTCTTCCCTACTCACTACCTCCCACTCTCACGGTCTCTTCTCTCAATCCCACGGTCTCTTCTCCCTTTCTCTCCAGTGGTTTATGAATGGCATTATGGCTGCATGGTTATGAATAGCATTGAAAAGCCTTTATCGCCTGCAGTGATGCCTCAGGTGGAGGAATGAGCTGGCCTTACATAAACTATGTCCCAAATGGCACCCTATTCCTATATAGTGCACCACTTTTGAGCAGAGCCCTATATGCCCTGGTCAACAGTAGTGCCCTATATAATGAATAGAAGGCCATTTGGGAAACAAACCACCGAGAGATCAGCACCAATCAAACTGTCAGAAGACATCAACAGCTCTGTGACTTTGCGTCTCTCTCTCTCTCTCTGAGCTGTGTGTGGGACGATGACAGTTGACTGTTCAGTTATACTGAATGACTCCCTACTGTTGGTGAGCTGTAGTGTATGTTGGTGAGCTGTAGTGTAGTGAATGACTCCCTACGTGAAAGACTCCCTACTGTTGGTGAGCTGTAGTGTACTGAATGACTCCCTACTGTTGGTGAGCTGTAGTGTATGTTGGTGAGCTGTAGTGTACTGAAATACTCCCTACTGTTGGTGAGCTGTAGTGTATGTTGGTGAGTTGTAGTGTACTGAATGACTCCCTACTGTTGGTGAGCTGTAGTGTACTGAATGACTCTCTACTGTTGGTGATCTGTAGTGTATGTTGGTGAGCTGTAGTGTATGTTGGTGAGCTGTAGTGTATGTTGGTGAGTTGTAGTGTACTGAATGACTCCCTGATGTTGGTGATCTGTAGTGTATGTTGGTGAGCTGTAGTGTATGTTGGTGAGCTGTAGTGTTTGTTGGTGAGTTGTAGTGTACTGAATGACTCCCTACTGTTGGTGAGCTGTAGTGTAGTGAAAGACTCCCTACTGTTGGTGAGCTGTAGTGTACTGAATGGCTCTCTACTGTTGGTGATCTGTAGTGTATGTTGGTGAGCTGTAGTATATGTTGGTGAGCTGTAGTGTACTGAAAGACTCCCTACTGTTGGTGAGCTGTAGTGTACTGAATGACTCCCTACTGTTGGTGAGCTGTAGTGTATGTTGGTGAGCTGTAGTGTACTGAATGACTCCCTACTGTTGGTGAGCTGTAGTGTATGTTGGTGAGCTGTAGTGTACTGAATGACTCCCTACTGTTGGTGAGCTGTAGTGTACTGAATGACTCCCTACTGTTGGTGAGCTGTAGTGTATGTTGGTGAGCTGTAGTGTACTGAAAGACTCCCTACTGTTGGTGAGCTGTAGTGTACTGAATGACTCCCTACTGTTGGTGAGCTGTAGTGTATGTTGGTGAGCTGTAGTGTAGTGAAAGACTCCCTACTGTTGGTGAGTTGTAGTGTACTGAAAGACTCCCTACTGTTGGTGAGTTGTAGTGTATGTTGGTGAGCTGTAGTGTAGTGAAAGACTCCCTACTGTTGGTGAGCTGTAGTGTACTGAAAGACTCCCTACTGTTGGTGAGCTGTAGTGTACTGAATGACTCCCTACTGTTGGTGAGCTGTAGTGTATGTTGGTGAGCTGTAGTGTAGTGAAAGACTCCCTACTGTTGGTGAGCTGTAGTGTACTGAAAGACTCCCTACTGTTGTTGAGCTGTAGTGTACTGAATGACTCCATACTGTTGGTGAGCTGTAGTGTACTGAAACACTCCCTAATGTTGGTGAGCTGTAGTGTATGTTGGTGAGTTGTAGTGTAGTGAAGACTCCCTACTGTTGGTGAGCTGTAGTGTACTGAAACACTCCCTAATGTTGGTGAGCTGTAGTGTATGTTGGTGAGCTGTAGTGTACTGAATGACTCCCTACTGTTGGTGAGCTGTAGTGTACTGAATGACTCTCTACTGTTGGTGATCTGTAGTGTATGTTGGTGAGCTGTAGTGTACTGAATGACTCCCTACTGTTGGTGAGCTGTAGTGTACTGAATGACTCTCTACTGTTGGTGATCTGTAGTGTATGTTGGTGAGCTGTAGTGTACTGAAAGACTCCCTACTGTTGGTGAGCTGTAGTGTATGTTGGTGAGCTGTAGTGTACTGAATGACTCCCTACTGTTGGTGAGCTGTAGTGTAGTGAATGACTCCTACTGTTGGTGAGCTGTAGTGTATGTTGGTGAGCTGTAGTGTACTGAAATACTCTCTATTGTTGGTGAGCTGTAGTGTACTGAATGACTCCCTACTGTTGGTGAGCTGTAGTGTATGTTGGTGAGCTGTAGTGTACTGAAAGACTCCCTACTGTTGGTGAGCTGTAGTGTAGTGAAAGACTCCCTACTGTTGGTGAGCTGTAGTGTACTGAAAGACTCCCTACTGTTGGTGAGCTGTAGTGTACTGAAATACTCCCTACTGTTGGTGAGCTGTAGTGTACTGAATGACTCCCTACTATTGGTGAGCTGTAGTGTATGTTGGTGAGTTGTAGTGTACTGAATGACTCCCTACTGTTGGTGAGCTGTAGTGTACTGAAAGACTCCCTACTGTTGGTGAGCTGTAGTGTACTGAAAGACTCCCTACTGTTGGTGAGCTGTAGTGTATGTTGGTGAGCTGTAGTGTACTGAAATACTCCCTACTGTTGGTGAGCTGTAGTGTATGTTGGTGACTTGTAGTGTACTGAATGACTCCCTACTGTTGGTGAGCTGTAGTGTACTGAATGACTCTCTACTCTTGGTGATCTGTAGTGTATGTTGGTGAGCTGTAGTGTATGTTGGTGACCTGTAGTGTATGTTGGTGAGTTGTAGTGTACTGAATGACTCCCTGGTGTTGGTGAGCTGTTGGTTGGTGAGCTGTAGTGTATGTTGGTGAGCTGTAGTGTTTGTTGGTGAGTTGTAGTGTACTGAATGACTCCCTACTGTTGGTGAGCTGTAGTGTAGTGAAAGACTCCCTACTGTTGGTGAGCTGTAGTGTACTGAATGGCTCCTACTGTTGGTGATCTGTAGTGTATGTTGGTGAGCTGTAGTGTATGTTGGTGAGCTGTAGTGTACTGAAAGACTACCTACTGTTGGTGAGCTGTAGTGTACTGAAATACTCCCTACTGTTGGTGAGCTGTAGTGTACTGAATGACTCCCTACTGTTGGTGAGCTGTAGTGTACTGAATGACTCCCTACTGTTGGTGAGCTGTAGTGTACTGAATGACTCCCTACTGTTGGTGAGCTGTAGTGTATGTTGGTGAGCTGTAGTGTACTGAATGACTCCCTACTGTTGGTGAGCTGTAGTGTATGTTGGTGAGCTGTAGTGTACTGAATGACTCCCTACTGTTGGTGAGCTGTAGTGTACTGAATGACTCCCTACTGTTGGTGAGCTGTAGTGTATGTTGGTGAGCTGTAGTGTACTGAATGACTCCCTACTGTTGGTGAGCTGTAGTGTATGTTGGTGAGCTGTAGTGTACTGAATGACTCCCTACTGTTGGTGAGCTGTAGTGTACTGAATGACTCCCTACTGTTGGTGAGCTGTAGTGTACTGAATGACTCCCTACTGTTGGTGAGCTGTAGTGTATGTTGGTGAGCTGTAGTGTACTGAATGACTCCCTACTGTTGGTGAGCTGCAGTGTATGTTGGTGAGCTGTAGTGTACTGAATGACTCCCTACTGTTGGTGAGCTGTAGTGTACTGAAAGACTCCCTACTGTTGGTGAGTTGTAGTGTACTGAAAGACTCCCTACTGTTGGTGAGCTGTAGTGTAGTGAAAGACTCCCTACTGTTGGTGAGCTGTAGTGTACTGAAAGACTCCCTACTGTTGGTGAGCTGTAGTGTAGTGAAAGACTCCCTACTGTTGGTGAGCTGTAGTGTACTGAATGACTCCCTACTGTTGGTGAGCTGTAGTGTACTGAATGACTCCCTACTGTTGGTGAGCTGTAGTGTACTGAATGACTCCCTATTGTTGGTGAGCTGTAGTGTATGTTGGTGAGCTGTAGTGTACTGAATGACTCCCTACTGTTGGTGAGCTGTAGTGTACTGAATGACTCCCTACTGTTGGTGAGCTGTAGTGTATGTTGGTGAGCTGTAGTGTAGTGAATGACTCCCTACTGTTGGTGAGCTGTAGTGTACTGAAAGACTCCCTACTGTTGGTGAGCTGTAGTGTACTGAATGACTCCCTACTGTTGGTGAGCTGTAGTGTACTGAATGACTCCCTACTGTTGGTGAGCTGTAGTGTACTGAATGACTCCCTACTGTTGGTGAGCTGTAGTGTATGTTGGTGATCTGTAGCTTATGTTGGTGAGCTGTAGTGTACTGAAAGACTCTCTACTGTTGGTGATCTGTAGTGTATGTTGGTGAGCTGTAGTGTACTGAATGACTCCCTACTGTTGGTGAGCTGTAGTGTGCTGAATGACTCCCTACTGTTGGTGAGCTGTAGTGTATGTTGGTGAGCTGTAGTGTACTGAAAGACTCCCTACTGTTGGTGAGCTGTAGTGTACTGAATGACTCCCTACTGTTGGTGAGCTGTAGTGTACTGAATGACTCCCTACTGTTGGTGAGCTGTAGTGTACTGAATGACTCCCTACTGTTGGTGAGCTGTAGTGTATGTTGGTGAGCTGTAGTGTACTGAATGACTCCCTACTGTTGGTGAGCTGTAGTGTACTGAATGACTCCCTACTGTTGGTGAGCTGTAGTGTACTGAATGACTCCCTACTGTTGGTGAGCTGTAGTGTATGTTGGTGAGCTGTAGTGTACTGAATGACTCCCTACTGTTGGTGAGCTGTAGTGTATGTTGGTGAGCTGTAGTGTATGTTGGTGAGCTGTAGTGTACTGAATGACTCCCTACTGTTGGTGAGCTGTAGTGTACTGAATGACTCCCTACTGTTGGTGAGCTGTAGTGTATGTTGGTGAGCTGTAGTGTAGTGAATGACTCCCTACTGTTGGTGAGTTGTAGTGTACTGAATGACTCCCTACTGTTGGTGAGCCTCTAGAATACATGTGACGTATCATCAAGGCTCTTCAGACGGTCATAGACGTTGCTACTGAGCAAGTCAGAGCAGAACACTGTGTGTGTGTGTGTGTGTGTGTGTGTGTGTGTGTGTGTGTGTGTGTGTGTGTGTGTGTTGTGTGTGTGTGTGAGAAAAAAAGGTGACTTGTCAAGGAATCAAATCAAATGTTATTGATCGCATGAACATATTTAGCAGTCCAACAGAACAGACTGTACCTCTGGCCAAGCCTTGACCCCAGGTGTGATGTCCAACAGAACAGACTGTACCTCTGGCCAAGCCTTGACCCCAGGTGTGATGTCAGGCAGCGTGAGACAGCACCTGTCCCGTCCCCCAGGCAGCGTGAGCCCCCACCTGTCCCGTCTCCCAGGCAGCGTGAGGCCGCACCTGTCCCGTCTCCCAGGCAGCGTGAGCCCCCTCCTGTCCCGTCTCCCAGGCAGCGTGAGCCTTTACCTGTCCCGTCTCCCAGGCAGCGTCCCCCACCTGTCCCGTCCCCAGGCAGCGTCAGCCCCCTCCTGTCCACTCCCAGGCAGCGTCCCCCACCTGTCCCGTCTCCCAGGCAGCGTGAGCCTCCACCTGTCCCGTCTCCCAGGCAGTACCTGTCCCGTCTCCCAGGCAGCGTGAGCCCCACCTGTCCCGTCTCCTGGCAGCCGGGAGACCAGACCCACCCAGGCCTCCGGGAGACCAGACCCTCCCAGGCAGCCGCAGCCTGGGGGTATAAGAGCTGACAGGGCCCTGGTCTTGTCTGTGTTTTCTGAGTCAGGGTGAAGTTTATTGAGTCCCCCTATCAGGCCCTATCTGGCTCTCTGTCACCTGAGCCCCGGTGTCCCCGGTGGCCAGTGTCGTCTTCCCCCTCCAGCCAAGTGTTTGGGAACGCAGCCTGCATGCAGAGCAGAGAGGACTGCCTTCAGCAGGCAAGCCTCATATACACACTCACAGAGAGGCCTCACCTCACAGAGGGTGATGAGGCACTCAGAGCACTGACCTGATCACAGCACATTGGGATGCTAGGACACTGGCTGATACTGGGATAGTCTTTAATGGGACACTGGCTGATACTGGGATAGTCTTTAATGGGACACTGGGATAGTCTTTAATGGGACACTGGGATAGTCTTTAATGGGACACTGGGATAGTCTTTAATGGGACACTGGGATAGTCTTTAATGGGACACTGGCTGATACTGGGATAGTCTTTAATGGGACACTGGCTGATACTGGGATAGTCTTTAATGGGACACTGGCTGATACTGGGATAGTCTTTAATGGGACACTGGCTGATACTGGGATAGTCTTTAATGGGACACTGGCTGATACTGGGATAGTCTTTAATGGGACACTGGCTGATACTGGGATAGTCTTTAATGGGACACTGGCTGGGATAGTCTTTAATGGGACACTGGCTGATACTGGGATAGTCTTTAATGGGACACTGGCTGATACTGGGATAGTCTTTAATGGGATACTGGCTGATACTGGGATAGTCTTTAATGGGACACTGGCTGATACTGGGATAGTCTTTAATGGGACACTGGCTGATACTGGGATAGTCTTTAATGGGACACTGGCTGATACTGGGATAGTCTTTAATGGGACACTGGCTGATACTGGGATAGTCTTTAATGGGACACTGGCTGATACTGGGATAGTCTTTAATGGGACACTGGCTGATACTGGGATAGTCTTTAATGGGACACTGGCTGATACTGGGATAGTATTTAATGGGACACTGGGATAGTCTTTAATGGGATACTGGCTGATACTGGGATAGTCTTTAATGGGATACTGGCTGATACTGGGATAGTCTTTAATGGGACACTGGCTGATACTGGGATAGTATTTAATGGGACACTGGGATAGTCTTTAATGGGACACTGGCTGATACTGGGATAGTCTTTAATGGGATACTGGCTGATACTGGGATAGTCTTTAATGGGACACTGGCTGATACTGGGATAGTCTTTATTGGGATACTGGCTGATACTGGGATATGGCTGGGGATACTGGGATACTGGGATAGTCTTTAATGGGACACTGGCTGATACTGGGATAGTCTTTATTGGGATAATGGGATAGTCTTTAATGGGACACTGGGATAGTCTTTAATGGGACACTGGCTGATCTTGGGTTGATCTATATTGGGATACTGGCTGATACTGGGATATTCTTTAATGGGATACTGGCTGATACTGGGATAGTCTTTAATGGGACACTGGGATAGTCTTTAATGGGACACTGGGATAGTCTTTAATGGGACACTGGGATAGTCTTTAATGGGACACTGGGATAGTCTTTAATGAGACACTGGGATAGTCTTTAATGGGATACTGGCTGATACTGGGATAGTCTTTAATGGGATACTGGCTGATACTGGGATAGTCTTTAATGGGATACTGGCAGATACTGGGATAGTATTTAATGGGATACTGGCTGATACTGGGATAGTCTTTAATGGGATACTGGCTGATACTGGGATAGTCTTTAATGGGATTCTGGCTGATACTGGGATAATCTTTAATGGGATACTGGGATAGTCTTTAATGGGACACTGGCTGATACTGGGATAGTTTTAATGGGACACTGGCTGATACTGGGATAGTCTTTAATGGCTTACTGGCTGATACTGCGATAGTATTTAATGGGACACTGGGATAGTCTCTAATGGGACACTGGCTGATACTGGGATAGTCTTTAATGGGATACTGGCTGATACTGGGATAGTCTTTAATGGGACACTGGCTGATACTGGGATAGTCTTTAATGGGACACTGGGATAGTCTTTAATGGGACACTGGGATGGTCTTTAATGGGATACTGGCTGATACTGGGATAGTCTTTAATGGGACGCTGGCTGATACTGGGATAGTCTTTAACGGGACACTGGGATAGTCTTTAATGGGACACTGGCTGATACTGGGATAGTCTTTAATGGGACACTGGGATAGTCTTTAATGGGACACTGGCTGATACTGGGATAGACTTTATTGGGATAATGGGATAGTCTTTAATGGGACACTGGCTGATACTGGGATAGTATTTATTGGGATAATGGGATAGTCTTTAATGGGACACTGGCTGATACTGGGATAGTCTATAATGGGACACTGGATAATACTGGGATAGTCTTTAATGGGACACTGGCTGATACTGGGATAGTCTTTAATGGGATACTGGCTGATACTGGGATAGTCTTTAATGGGACACTGGGATAGTCTTTAATGGGATACTGGCTGATCCTGGGATAGTCTTTAATGGGTACTGGCTGATACTGGGATAGTCTTTAATGGGATACTGGCTGATACTGGGATAGTCTTTAATGGGATACTGGCTGATACTGGGATAGTCTTTAATGGCTTACTGGCTAATACTGGGATAGTATTTAATGGGACACTGGGATAGTCTCTAATGGGACACTGGCTGATACTGGGATAGTCTTTAATGGGATACTGGCTGATACTGGGATAGTCTTTAATGGGACACTGGCTGATACTGGGATAGTCTTTAATGGGACACTGGGATAGTCTTTAATGGGACACTGGGATGGTCTTTAATGGGATACTGGCTGATACTGGGACAGTCTTTAATGGGACACTGGGATAGTCTTTAATGGGACACTGGCTGATACTGGGATAGTCTTTAATGGGACACTGGGATAGTCTTTAATGGGACACTGGCTGATACTGGGATAGACTTTATTGGGATAATGGGATAGTCTTTAATGGGACACTGGCTGATACTGGGATAGTCTTTAATGGGACACTGGGATAGTCTTTAATGGGACACTGGCTGATACTGGGATAGACTTTATTGGGATAATGGGATAGTCTTTAATGGGACACTGGCTGATACTGGGATAGTATTTATTGGGATAATGGGATAGTCTTTAATGGGACACTGGCTGATACTGGGATAGTCTATAATGGGACACTGGATGATACTGGGATAGTCTTTAATGGGACACTGGCTGATACTGGGATAGTCTTTATTGGGATAATGGGATAGTCTTTAATGGGACACTGGGATAGTCTTTAATGGGACACTGGCTGATCTTGGGTTGATCTATATTGGGATACTGGCTGATACTGGGATATTCTTTAATGGGATACTGGCTGATACTGGGATAGTCTTTAATGGGACACTGGGATGTCTTTAATGGGACACTGGGATAGTCTTCAATGGGACACTGGGATAGTCTTTAATGGGACACTGGGATAGTCTTTAATGGGACACTGGGATAGTCTTTAATGGGATACTGGCTGATACTGGGATAGTCTTTAATGGGATACTGGCTGATACTGGGATAGTCTTTAATGGGATACTGGCAGATACTGGGATAGTATTTAATGGGATACTGGCTGATACTGGGATAGTCTTTAATGGGATACTGGCTGATACTGGGATAGTCTTTAATGGGATTCTGGCTGATACTGGGATAATCTTTAATGGGATACTGGGATAGTCTTTAATGGGACACTGGCTGATACTGGGATAGTTTTAATGGGACACTGGCTGATACTGGGATAGTCTTTAATGGCTTACTGGCTGATACTGCGATAGTATTTCATGGGACACTGGGATAGTCTCTAATGGGACACTGGCTGATACTGGGATAGTCTTTAATGGGACACTGGCTGATACTGGGATAGTCTTTAATGGGACACTGGGATAGTCTTTAATGGGACACTGGGATGGTCTTTAATGGGATACTGGCTGATACTGGGATAGTCTTTAATGGGACGCTGGCTGATACTGGGATAGTCTTTAACGGGACACTGGGATAGTCTTTAATGGGACACTGGCTGATACTGGGATAGTCTTTAATGGGACACTGGGATAGTCTTTAATGGGACACTGGCTGATACTGGGATAGACTTTATTGGGATAATGGGATAGTCTTTAATGGGACACTGGCTGATACTGGGATAGTATTTATTGGGATAATGGGATAGTCTTTAATGGGACACTGGCTGATACTGGGATAGTCTATAATGGGACACTGGATAATACTGGGATAGTCTTTAATGGGACACTGGCTGATACTGGGATAGTCTTTAATGGGATACTGGCTGATACTGGGATAGTCTTTAATGGGACACTGGGATAGTCTTTAATGGGATACTGGCTGATACTGGGATAGTCTTTAATGGGATACTGGCTGATACTGGGATAGTCTTTAATGGGATACTGGCTGATACTGGGATAGTCTTTAATGGGATACTGGCTGATACTGGGATAGTCTTTAATGGCTTACTGGCTAATACTGGGATAGTATTTAATGGGACACTGGGATAGTCTCTAATGGGACACTGGCTGATACTGGGATAGTCTTTAATGGGATACTGGCTGATACTGGGATAGTCTTTAATGGGACACTGGCTGATACTGGGATAGTCTTTAATGGGACACTGGGATAGTCTTTAATGGGACACTGGGATGGTCTTTAATGGGATACTGGCTGATACTGGGACAGTCTTTAATGGGACACTGGGATAGTCTTTAATGGGACACTGGCTGATACTGGGATAGTCTTTAATGGGACACTGGGATAGTCTTTAATGGGACACTGGCTGATACTGGGATAGACTTTATTGGGATAATGGGATAGTCTTTAATGGGACACTGGCTGATACTGGGATAGTCTTTAATGGGACACTGGGATAGTCTTTAATGGGACACTGGCTGATACTGGGATAGACTTTATTGGGATAATGGGATAGTCTTTAATGGGACACTGGCTGATACTGGGATAGTATTTATTGGGATAATGGGATAGTCTTTAATGGGACACTGGCTGATACTGGGATAGTCTATAATGGGACACTGGATTATACTGGGATAGTCTTTAATGGGACACTGGCTGATACTGGGATAGTCTTTAATGGGATACTGGCTGATACTGGGATAGTCTTTAATGGGATACTGGCTGATCCTGGGATAGTCTTTAATGGGATACTGGCTGATACTGGGATAGTCTTTAATGGGATACTGGCTGATACTGGGATAGTCTTTAATGGGATACTGGCTGATACTGGGATAGTCTTTAATGGGATACTGGCTGATACTGGGATCGTCTTTAATGGGATACTGGCTGATACTGGGATCGTCTTTAATGGGATACTGGCTGATACTGGGATAGTCTTTAATCGGATACTGGCTGATACTGGGATAGTCTTTAATGGGATACTGGCTGATACGGGGATAGTCTTTAATGGGATACTGGCTGATACTGGGATAGTATTTAATGGGATACTGGTGATACTGGGATAGTCTTTAATGGGATACTGGGATAGTCTTTAATGGGACACTGGCTGATACTGGGATAGTCTTTATTGGGATAATGGGATAGTCTTTAATGGGACACTGGGATAGTCTTTAATGGGACACTGGCTGATCTTGGGTTGATCTATATTGGGATACTGGCTGATACTGGGATATTCTTTAATGGGATACTGGCTGATACTGGGATAGTCTTTAATGGGACACTGGGATAGTCTTTAATGGGACACTGGGATAGTCTTCAATGGGACACTGGGATAGTCTTTAATGGGACACTGGGATAGTCTTTAATGGGACACTGGGATAGTCTTTAATGGGATACTGGCTGATACTGGGATAGTCTTTAATGGGATACTGGCTGATACTGGGATAGTCTTTAATGGGATACTGGCAGATACTGGGATAGTATTTAATGGGATACTGGCTGATACTGGGATAGTCTTTAATGGGATACTGGCTGATACTGGGATAGTCTTTAATGGGATTCTGGCTGATACTGGGATAGTCTTTAATGGGATACTGGGATAGTCTTTAATGGGACACTGGCTGATACTGGGATAGTTTTAATGGGACACTGGCTGATACTGGGATAGTCTTTAATGGCTTACTGGCTGATACTGCGATAGTATTTAATGGGACACTGGGATAGTCTCTAATGGGACACTGGCTGATACTGGGATAGTCTTTAATGGGATACTGGCTGATACTGGGATAGTCTTTAATGGGACACTGGCTGATACTGGGATAGTCTTTAATGGGACACTGGGATAGTCTTTAATGGGACACTGGGATGGTCTTTAATGGGATACTGGCTGATACTGGGATAGTCTTTAATGGGACGCTGGCTGATACTGGGATAGTCTTTAACGGGACACTGGGATAGTCTTTAATGGGACACTGGCTGATACTGGGATAGTCTTTAATGGGACACTGGGATAGTCTTTAATGGGACACTGGCTGATACTGGGATAGACTTTATTGGGATAATGGGATAGTCTTTAATGGGACACTGGCTGATACTGGGATAGTATTTATTGGGATAATGGGATAGTCTTTAATGGGACACTGGCTGATACTGGGATAGTCTATAATGGGACACTGGATAATACTGGGATAGTCTTTAATGGGACACTGGCTGATACTGGGATAGTCTTTAATGGGATACTGGCTGATACTGGGATAGTCTTTAATGGGACACTGGGATAGTCTTTAATGGGATACTGGCTGATCCTGGGATAGTCTTTAATGGGATACTGGCTGATACTGGGATAGTCTTTAATGGGATACTGGCTGATACTGGGATAGTCTTTAATGGGATACTGGCTGATACTGGGATAGTCTTTAATGGCTTACTGGCTAATACTGGGATAGTATTTAATGGGACACTGGGATAGTCTCTAATGGGACACTGGCTGATACTGGGATAGTCTTTAATGGGATACTGGCTGATACTGGGATAGTCTTTAATGGGACACTGGCTGATACTGGGATAGTCTTTAATGGGACACTGGGATAGTCTTTAATGGGACACTGGGATGGTCTTTAATGGGATACTGGCTGATACTGGGACAGTCTTTAATGGGACACTGGGATAGTCTTTAATGGGACACTGGCTGATACTGGGATAGTCTTTAATGGGACACTGGGATAGTCTTTAATGGGACACTGGCTGATACTGGGATAGACTTTATTGGGATAATGGGATAGTCTTTAATGGGACACTGGCTGATACTGGGATAGTCTTTAATGGGACACTGGGATAGTCTTTAATGGGACACTGGCTGATACTGGGATAGACTTTATTGGGATAATGGGATAGTCTTTAATGGGACACTGGCTGATACTGGGATAGTATTTATTGGGATAATGGGATAGTCTTTAATGGGACACTGGCTGATACTGGGATAGTCTATAATGGGACACTGGGATACTGGGATAGTCTTTAATGGGACACTGGCTGATACTGGGATAGTCTTTATTGGGATAATGGGATAGTCTTTAATGGGACACTGGGATAGTCTTTAATGGGACACTGGCTGATCTTGGGTTGATCTATATTGGGATACTGGCTGATACTGGGATATTCTTTAATGGGATACTGGCTGATACTGGGATAGTCTTTAATGGGACACTGGGATAGTCTTTAATGGGACACTGGGATAGTCTTCAATGGGACACTGGGATAGTCTTTAATGGGACACTGGGATAGTCTTTAATGGGACACTGGGATAGTCTTTAATGGGATACTGGCTGATACTGGGATAGTCTTTAATGGGATACTGGCTGATACTGGGATAGTCTTTAATGGGATACTGGCAGATACTGGGATAGTATTTAATGGGATACTGGCTGATACTGGGATAGTCTTTAATGGGATACTGGCTGATACTGGGATAGTCTTTAATGGGATTCTGGCTGATACTGGGATAATCTTTAATGGGATACTGGGATAGTCTTTAATGGGACACTGGCTGATACTGGGATAGTTTTAATGGGACACTGGCTGATACTGGGATAGTCTTTAATGGCTTACTGGCTGATACTGCGATAGTATTTAATGGGACACTGGGATAGTCTCTAATGGGATACTGGCTGATACTGGGATAGTCTTTAATGGGACACTGGCTGATACTGGGATAGTCTTTAATGGGACACTGGCTGATACTGTCTTTAATGGGACACTGGGATGGTCTTTAATGGGATACTGGCTGATACTGGGATAGTCTTTAATGGGATACTGGCTGATACTGGGATAGTCTTTAATGGGACACTGGGATAGTCTTTAATGGGACACTGGCTGATACTGGGATAGTCTTTAATGGGACACTGGGATAGTCTTTAATGGGACACTGGCTGATACTGGGATAGTTTTTGGGATAATGGGATAGTCTTTAATGGGACACTGGCTGATACTGGGATAGTATTTAATAATGGGATAGTCTTTAATGGGACACTGGCTGATACTGGGATAGTCTATAATGGGACACTGGATAATACTGGGATAGTCTTTAATGGGACACTGGCTGATACTGGGATAGTCTTTAATGGGATACTGGCTGATACTGGGATAGTCTTTAATGGGACACTGGGATAGTCTTTAATGGGATACTGGCTGATCCTGGGATAGTCTTTAATGGGATACTGGCTGATACTGGGATAGTCTTTAATGGGATACTGGCTGATACTGGGATAGTCTTTAATGGGATACTGGCTGATACTGGGATAGTCTTTAATGGCTTACTGGCTGATACTGGGATAGTATTTAATGGGACACTGGGATAGTCTCTAATGGGACACTGGCTGATACTGGGATAGTCTTTAATGGGACACTGGCTGATACTGGGATAGTCTTTAATGGGACACTGGGATAGTCTTTAATGGGACACTGGGATGGTCTTTAATGGGATACTGGCTGATACTGGGATAGTCTTTAATGGGACACTGGGATAGTCTTTAATGGGACACTGGCTGATACTGGGATAGTCTTTATTGGGATAATGGGATAGTCTTTAATGGGACACTGGCTGATACTGGGATAGTCTTTAATGGGACACTGGGATAGTCTTTAATGGGACACTGGCTGATACTGGGATAGTCTTTAATGGGACACTGGGATAGTCTTTAATGGGACACTGGCTGATACTGGGATAGACTTTATTGGGATAATGGGATAGTCTTTAATGGGACACTGGCTGATACTGGGATAGTATTTATTGGGATAATGGGATAGTCTTTAATGGGACACTGGCTGATACTGGGATAGTCTATAATGGGACACTGGATGATACTGGGATAGTCTTTAATGGGACACTGGCTGATACTGGGATAGTCTTTAATGGGATACTGGCTGATACTGGGATAGTCTTTAATGGGACACTGGGATAGTCTTTAATGGGATACTGGCTGATACTGGGATAGTCTTTAATGGGATACTGGCTGATACTGGGATAGTCTTTAATGGGATACTGGCTGATACTGGGATAGTCTTTAATGGGATACTGGCTGATACTGGGATCGTCTTTAATGGGATACTGGCTGATACTGGGATCGTCTTTAATGGGATACTGGCTGATACTGGGATAGTCTTTAATGGGATACTGGCTGATACTGGGATAGTCTTTAATGGGATACTGGCTGATACTGGGATAGTCTTTAATGGGATACTGGCTGATACTGGGATAGTATTTAATGGGATACTGGCTGATACTGGGATAGTCTTTAATGGGATACTGGGATAGTCTTTAATGGGATACTGGCTGATACTGGGATAGTCTTTACTTTTAATGGTACAGTGAGAAGGTGGCCTCCATCTTAGACTTCCCTAAATTCCAGTCATTTGAACAGAATACAGTATTCTGGCCCTAGTTGCTATTGTGCTCAGTGTTATTTTGGCCTTTTCTAAAATGAATGTTTTTCTCATTTAGCATCGTCCATGTTCCAGTAGCTTACTGTTGATGAGAGATGTCCAGTACAGTAGTCCCCAGGGCTCATTATCTCCACCATCAGCTACTTCTTGGGGACTCCCCTGCCTCTAACCAGAGCAGTAACATCGATACCTCTGTCAAATATCTTCACTCTCTCTCTTTCTCTCTGGCCTGCCTGCATGGCCCTGGTTCAGATCTAACATGGTCTCTCATGGCTGGACAGCCTAGCTTTGTGAATAATTAAAACTCTGTGTAGTGAGTCCCAAAATGGCAACTTATTCCCTATATAGTGCACTACTTTTGACAGGAGCTATAGTGCCCAACTGGGCCGTCCTCTGGTCCAAAACAGTGCACTATGTAGGGCATAGGATTCCATTTGGGACTCTGACTCCGAAACACAACAGTAAATAATAGAGGCAGTGATGCAGCAGCTGATGATGTCATGGAGGCAGGTAGTCTAGTGGTTAGAGTGTAGGGACGGCAGGTAGGAAGTGGAGAGGGAGGAGGAGAGGGAGGAGGAGGAAGTGAAGAGGGGGAGGTGGAGAGGGAGGAGGAGGAAGTGAAGAGGGAGGAGGAGGAAGTGAAGAGGGAGGAGGAGGAAGTGAAGAGTGAGGAGGAGGAAGTGGAGAGAGGGAGGAGGAGGAAGTGGAGGAGGAAGTGGAGAGAGGGAGGAGGAGGAAGTGGAGAGGGAAGAGGAGAGGGAGGAGGAGGAAGTGGAGAGAGGGAAGAGGAGAGGGAGGAGGAGGAAGTGGAGAGGGGGAGGTGGTATCACAGCAGAGGTTCTTGCCACATGGAGGCCTTTGAAGACCAGCTTTGAACCTGACCTTTCTCTGACTGACTGAAGGGAGGAGGAGTAGGAGGAACCTGTGATCGTATGGCCGAGCCGGAGTGATCTGAAATGGTACCGATATTATACCGTATTTGTGACCTCGTGACCTGGAGAATAGAATGGAGATTGATAAAGACATTAAAGTAAATTGTATTATAATGTATTTAGCTGTGACAGATTACAGAAAGGGGAGTGGCCATATGTGACAGATTACAGAAAGGGGAGTGGCCATATGTGACAGATTACAGGAAGGGGAGTGGCCATATGTGACAGATTACAGAAAGGGGAGTGGCCATATGTGACAGATTACAGAAAGGGGAGTGGCCATATGTGACAGATTACAGGAAGGGGGAGGAGTGGCCATATGTGACAGATTACAGGAAGGGGGAGGAGTGGCCATATATGACAGATTACAGGAAGGGGAGTGGCCATATATGACAGATTACAGAAAGGGGGAGGAGTGGCCATATGTGACAGATTACAGGAAGGGGAGTGGCCATATATGACAGATTACAGAAAGGGGGAGGAGTGGCCATATGTGACAGATTACAGGAAGGGGAGGGCCATATATGACAGATTACAGAAAGGGGGAGGAGTGGCCATATGAGACAGATTACAGAAAGGGGAGTGGCCATATGTGACAGATTACAGGAAGGGGGAGGAGTGGCCATATGTGACAGATTACAGGAAGGGGGAGGAGTGGCCATATGTGACAGATTACAGGAAGGGGGAGGAGTGGCCATATGTGACAGATTACAGAAAGGGGGAGGAGTGGCCATATGCGACAGATTACAGAAAGGGGAGTGGCCATATGTGACAGATTACAGAAAGGGGAGTGGCCATATGTGACAGATTACAGAAAGGGGAGTGGCCATATGTGACAGATTACAGGAAGGGGGAGGAGTGGCCATATGTGACAGATTACAGAAAGGGGAGTGGCCATATGTGACAGATTACAGAAAGGGGAGTGGCCATATGTGACAGATTACAGGAAGGGGGAGGAGTGGCCATATGTGACAGATTACAGGAAGGGGGAGGAGTGGCCATATGTGACAGATTACAGAAAGGGGGAGGAGTGGCCATATGTGACAGATTACAGGAAGGGGAGTGGCCATATGTGACAGATTACAGGAAGGGGAGTGGCCATATGTGACAGATTACAGGAAGGGGAGTGGCCATATGTGACCACCTGGATTCAGTCCTTTTGTAGCAACATTTGAAAAAGTGTTTTTTACATTTGGATAAAAGTAGAAGAGCTAATCAGACACTGCAGTTGAGGAACAATAGGAAAGTAATTCTGCTTTGATAAACTTGTACCGAACGGATTTCTGTCTGCTTGAACACCAACAACAATACACAAGAAAACATGAGTTGACCTAGGGAATCGATATGAAATCATTTAGAGATAACAATATGTGACGGATGTGAAATGGCTAGCTAGTTAGCGGTTTGTGGAGCGATGGGTAACGATGCTTCGTGGGTGACTGTTGTCGATGTGTGCAGAGGGTCCCTGGTTCGAGCCCGGGTATGGGGCGAGGGGACGGTCTAAAGTTATACTGTTACAAATATACCAAAATCAAAATGGGGGAACCTTTTCCTTTTATAAACTTGCAATGAAAACGACGTTCTGACTAAATTAAAAATGTAGAATATCTGAATGTGAAAAGACTGGACGCCCTTTTGACTCCATTTTGGTTGTACATCTTGTTTGTCCAGCGTTGTGTCCAGTCACTCCGGATCACACTGACCGTGGCGTGAACAGGAAGTAGCCCGTCACAAATTTTTCCCCAACTTATCTTTGTCGATAGCGCCTGCTAAATTCAGGGCAGTGATGTTGTTAAGAGCAGAAGCAACACTTTCGCAGTTCTTCATGGTTAACGTTATATCTTTCATAAAAGCGGATTGGTAGCATGGATTATCTACACCTACTGAGCAGATCATGTTATAGACAGAAACATGCTTACATGGTAGACCAATCAGAACTCATCTCTCGGCATGTCCAACCCACCCATTGTCTCAGCCAATCGTGTTCTTAAATTCATCAGTTGTTCTGCTCTCTGGCACACGCAGTCGGAGTAGATTGCCAGATCGGAGTAGAAATAGGAGTATATTGCCAGATCGGAGTAGAAATAGGAGTATATTGCCAGATCGGTGTAGAAATAGGAGTAGATTGCCAGATCGGAGTAGAACTCGGAGTAGATTGCCAGATCGGAGTAGAACTCGGAGTAGATTGCCAGATCGGAGTAGAACTCGGAGTAGATTGCCAGATCGGAGTAGAACTCGGAGTAGATTGCCAGATCGGAGTAGAACTCGGAGTAGATTGCCAGATCGGAGTAGAACTCGGAGTAGATTGCCAGATCGGAGTAGAACTCGGAGTAGATTGCCAGATCGGAGTAGAACTCGGAGTAGATTGCCAGATCGGAGTAGAACTCGGAGTAGATTGCCAGATCGGAGTAGAACTCGGAGTAGATTGCCAGATCGGAGTAGAACTCGGAGTAGATTGCCAGATCGGAGTAGAAATCGGAGTAGATTGCCAGATCGGAGTAGAACTCGGAGTAGATTGCCAGATCGGAGTAGAACTCGGAGTAGATTGCCAGATCGGAGTAGAACTCGGAGTAGATTGCCAGATCGGAGTAGAAATCGGAGTAGATTGCCAGATCGGAGTAGAAATCGGAGTAGATTGCCAGATCGGAGTAGAACTCGGAGTAGATTGCCAGATCGGAGAACTAGAAGATCGGAGTAGATTGCCAGATCGGAGTAGAAATAGGAGTATATTGCCAGATCGGAGTAGAAATAGGAGTATATTGCCAGATCGGTGTAGAAATAGGAGTAGATTGCCAGATCGGAGTAGAACTCGGAGTAGATTGCCAGATCGGAGTAGAACTCGGAGTAGATTGCCAGAGTGAATTTACGAACGCAAGAGATACGCTAACTGGGTAACAGTCGTTCAAGTTCAGCATAGCTAACATTTCTTGCATAGCTAACATTTCTTGCATAGCTAACATTTCTTGCATAGCTAACATTTCTTGCTAGCTAACCAACTGACGCCTGCATCTCTAGCTGTAGTCACCAAACAACCATATGAGGGGGGGAAGTCGGTCACTCCACCCACTCCTTCAATGACATTCTCCCAGCAGCTAGCTAGCTAACGTTAGGCTCCATGTTTTGAGCTCGCTAAATAAATAGCTACATAAATAGATACGCTAGCCTATTAGCCACCTTATGACTGACTTGTGATCCTTACCTTAGCCACCTTATGACTGACTTGTGATCCTTTGCTAGTTTGATTGAATTGACATTCCCAGCCTTAGTTACATTCGTCTGTTTTTTTGTCCAAAATGTTGAGTCATTGAAACTAAAACATCCCAAATAGGTGGAGGAAACGATGTACCAGGCCAGCTGTGATTTACAACCTGATAGTAATATGTTTTGGACTACCGAGAAATGTATTGGTGAATTATATTTATCATGCATTGAACTGCATCCATCTATTCTGACAACAATGCCTTAGTGTACGTCATGGAATGTTGAGTCAACTACAAAATATTTTTATAAAACCTCTTATTACGTCGGTTTTGTAGCATGAACTGGAAATGTGATTTTTTTCACCGCTATTGTGATTTTCCATTTGTTTCACATCGACAAAGTAGTGTTGACCTTTCTGCTCCTTTTACACCCCAGTATCTCTACTTGTTGTTTACCTTTCTGCTCCTTTTACACCCCAGTATCTCTACTTGTTGTTTACCTTTCTGCTCCTTTTACACCCCAGTATCTCTACTTGTTGTTTACCTTTCTGCTCCTTTTACACCCCAGTATCTCTACTTGTTGTTTACCTTTCTGCTCCTTTACACCCCAGTATCTCTACTTGTTGTTTACCTTTCTGCTCTTCTGTACCCCAGTATCTCTACTTGTTGTTTACCTTTCTGTTCTTCTGTACGCCAGTATCTCTATTTGTTGTTTACCTTTCTGCTCTTTTACACCCCAGTATCTCTACTTGTTGTTTACCTTTCTGTTCTTCTGTACCCCAGTATCTCTATTTGTTGTTTACCTTTCTGCTCCTTTTACACCCCAGTATCTCTACATCATCATCTGCTCATCCATCACTCCAGTGTTAATCTGATGAATTGTAATTACTTCGCTACTATGGCCTATTTATTGCCTTACCTCCTCACACCATCTGCACAACTGTATAGACTTTCTTTTTTTCTACTGTATTATTGACTGTATGTTTGTTTTACTCCATGTGTAACTCTGTTGTTTGTGTCACACTGCTTTGCTTTATCTTGGCCAGGTCGCAATTCTAAATGAGAACTGTTTCTCAACTCTACCTGGTTAAATAAAGGTGAAATAAAAAATCAACTAAAGTAAAAGTTGTGTGACCCTATAGGGTGTGGGCATTAGGGAAGCAGCCTCGACCTCCACCTGTGAGGTCAGCGTGTTAAACATGTCTTTGTTTTGTTCTCCTCTCTTCTACTGGGGGATGATTGACTCGTGATTGGTTGTGATTGCTCTCCCTTGGCAGTGTGTGTCGGAACGCCCTCGTCAGTCAAATCTTGGCGCGTCTCACACAATTAAGCTTAGCCACCGGCCCGACAAGTTGCCGTTGTTCTGCGCTGAACAGGAAAATAGAAAACACACCGTTTATCAGAATTGATTTCAGAGGTCCATCGGTCCTTAAACAGCCAATCAGCATGCAGACTGCTTTCCTCATCAGCCAATCAGTCACTGGCTTGGGTCCCTACGTAGTTCACTAGTAGTGCACTGTAAGGTGATAAGGGGACATTTGGGATACGGACAGTTACCAGGTCGTCTCAGAGCCTTGTTGTACTAGCTGGGATTGGACTGATGGGAGGCTTTCATTTCCCATCGCCAGCAGATCTCAAAGGGCTTAATCATGTCTTAAACACACACGTGGCTCTACTGTGATGAGGAGGGTCTAGTTACATTGTCCCTCTGTAGTGTGGAGGGTCTAGTTACATTGTCCCTCTGTAGTGTGGAGGGTCTAGTTACATTGTCCCTCTGCAGTGTGGAGGGTCTAGTTACATTGTCCCTCTGCAGTGTGGAGGGTCTAGTTACATTGTCCCTCTGCAGTGTGGAGGGTCTAGTTACATTGTCCCTCTGCAGTGTGGAGGGTCTAGTTACATTGTCTCTCTGCAGTGTGGAGGGTCTAGTTACATTGTCCCTCTGCAGTGTGGAGGGTCTAGTTACATTGTCCCTCTGTAGTGTGGAGGGTCTAGTTACATTGTCCCTCTGCAGTGTGGAGGGTCTAGTTACATTGTCCCTCGGTAGTGTGGAGGGTCTAGTTACATTGTCACTCGGTAGTGTGGAGGGTCTAGTTACATTGTCCCTCTGCAGTGTGGAGGGTCTAGTTACATTGTCACTCGGTAGTGTGGAGGGTCTAGTTACATTGTCCCTCTGCAGTGTGGAGGGTCTAGTTACATTGTCCCTCTGCAGTGTGGAGGGTCTAGTTACATTGTCCCTCTGCAGTGTGGAGGGTCTAGTTACATTGTCCTCTGCAGTGTGGAGGGTCTAGTTACATTGTCCCTCTGCAGTGTGGAGGGTCTAGTTACATTGTCTGCAGTGTGGAGGGTCTAGTTACATTGTCTCTCTGCAGTGTGGAGGGTCTAGTTACATTGTCCCTCTGCAGTGTGGAGGGTCTAGTTACATTGTTGTCTCTCTGTCAGTGTGGAGGGTCTAGTTACATTGTCCCTCTGCAGTGTGGAGGGTCTAGTTACATTGTCCCTCTGCAGTGTGGAGGGTCTAGTTACATTGTCCCTCTGTAGTGTGGAGGGTCTAGTTACATTGTCCCTCTGCAGTGTGGAGGGTCTAGTTACATTGTCCCTCTGCAGTGTGGAGGGTCTAGTTACATTGTCCCTCTGCAGTGTGGAGGGTCTAGTTACATTGTCCCTCTGTAGTGTGGAGGGTCTAGTTACATTGTCCCTCTGTAGTGTGGAGGGTCTAGTTACATTGTCCCTCTGCAGTGTGGAGGGTCTAGTTACATTGTCCCTCTGCAGTGTGGATGGCCTAGTAACGTCTCTCTGTGTGGTATATTCAGCTGGTACTCTGCCATGCCTCTCTGTCTCTCTGTGTGGTATATTCAGCTGGTACTCTACCATGCCTCTCTGTCTCTCTGTCTCTCTGTGTATATTCAGCTGGTACTCTGTTACATGCCTCTCTGTCTCTCTGTGTGGTATATTCAGCTGGTACTCTGCCATGTCTCTCTGTCTCTCTGTGTGGTATATTCAGCTGGTACTCTGCCATGTCTCTCTGTCTCTCTGTGTGGTATATTCAGCTGGTACTCTGCCATGTCTCTCTGTCTCTCTGTGTGGTATATTCAGCTGGTACTCTGCCATGTCTCTCTGTCTCTCTGTGTGGTATATTCAGCTGGTACTCTGCCATGTCTCTCTGTCTCTCTGTGTGGTATATTCAGCTGGTACTCTGCCATATTCAGTTCTTGTCTCTCTGTCTGTGTGGTATATTCAGCTGGTACTCTGCCATTCAGCTGGTACTCTACCATGTCTCTTGTCTCTGTCTCTCTGTGTGGTATATTCAGCTGGTACTCTGTTACATGTCCTCTGTGTGTGTATATTCAGCTGGTACTCTACCATGTCTCTCTGTCTCTCTGTGTGGTATATTCAGCTGGTACTCTACCATGTCTCTCTGTGTGTGGTATATTCAGCTGGTACTCTGCCATGTCTCTCTGTCTCTCTGTGTGGTATATTCAGCTGGTACTCTGCCATGTCTCTCTGTCTCTCTGTGTGGGGTATATTCAGCTGGTACTCTGTGCCTCTCTGTGTGTGGTATATTCAGCTGGTACTCTAGTCTCTCTGTCTCTCTGTGTGTGGTATATTCAGCTGGTACTCTACCATGTCTCTCTCTGTGTGGTATATTCAGCTGGTACTCTGCCATGCCTCTCTGTCTCTCTGTGTGGTATATTCAGCTGGTACTCTACCATGTCTCTCTCTCTGTCTGGTATATTCAGCTGGTACTCTGCCATGCCTCTGTGTGTGGTATATTCTGTCTCTCTGTGTGGTATATTCAGCTGGTACTCTACCATGCCTCTCTGTGTGGTATATTCAGCTGGTACTCTGCCATGCCTCTCTGTCTCTGTGTGGTATATTCAGCTGGTACTCTGCCATGCCTCTCTGTGTGGTATATTCAGCTGGTACTCTGCCATGTCTCTCTGTGTGGTATATTCAGCTGGTACTCTGCCATGCCTGCTGTCTCTCTGTGTGGTATATTCAGCTGGTACAGCTGGTACTGAGATGCCTCTCTCTGTGTGGTATATTCAGCTGGTACTCTGCCATGTCTCTCTGTATCTCTGCTCTGTGTGGTATATTCAGCTGGTACTCTGCCATGCCTCTCTGTCTCTCTGTGTGGTATATTCAGCTGGTACTCTGCCATGCCTCTCTGTGTGATATTCAGCTGGTACTCTGCCATGTCTCTCTGTGTGGTAGATATTCAGCTGGTACTCTACCATGCCTCTCTGTCTCTCTGTGTGGTATATTCAGCTGGTACTCTGCCATGCCTCTCTGTCTCTCTGTGTCTGTCTGTCTGTCTGTCTGTCTGTGTCTGTCTGTCTGTGTGTCTGTCTGTCTGTCTGTCTGTGTGTCTGTCTGTGATATCACCATGATAAGTTGGGTTGTTTCGTTGGCAATGTTACTTCCTGCTTCCTGTCTGTGTACAGAGAAGGACAGATGACCATGCATTCTCTAGCAGCTCCACTGAACACATTATACAGGCATGGTTCACTGTCAAACCACTAGGTCGTTCTAGTCTGGCTGCTCCGTCCACCTGCTGCACTGAGGGGGTCAGTCCTTTGAATGTGACCGTCACTGCAGAGACCTGTCATGGGTCAGTGGAGAGAGAGAGTGGCCCCTAGGCCTGGAGGGTTAGCACACAGCTGTGAAGGTATTGCCTGTTTTCTCTTACTCTGCAGTCTCTCTCTCCCCCCCTCTCTCTATCTTTCTTTCTCTCTCTCTCTCTCTCTCTCTCTCTCTCTCTCTCTTTCTCTCTCTCTCACTCTCTATCTCTCTCTCTTTCTCTCTCTCTCTGTCTGTCTCTCCTTCTCTCTCTGCCTCCCTCCCTCTCCCTCTGCAGTGATCTTATGTAATCTGATTGATTTTAGGGGAATGTGCTGGTGTGCAGACAAGAGGCAGCTGAGGGGAGGGTAAGGGCTAGATGAGGGGAGGAGAAAGTGGACCCAGAGGAAAAGAAGGCTAGATGAGGGGAGGAGGAAGTGGAGAGGAGTTTGAAGGGCTAGATGAGGAGAGGAGGAAGTAGAGAGGAGGTAGAAGGGCTAGATGAGGAGAGGAGGAAGAGTAGAGGAGTTAGAAGGGCTAGATGAGGAGAGGAGGAAGAGTAGAGGAGTTAGAAGGGCTAGATGAGGAGAGGAGGAAGAGTAGAGGAGTTAGAAGGGCTAGATGAGGAGAGGAGGAAGAGTAGAGGAGTTAGAAGGGCTAGATGAGGAGAGGAGGAAGAGTAGAGGAGTTAGAAGGGCTAGATGAGGAGAGGAGGAGGAAGAGGAGAGGAGGAGGAAGAGAAGGGCTAGATGAGGGGAGGAGGAAGAGGAGAGGGAGTTTGAAGGGCTAGATGAGGGGAGGAGGAAGAGGAGAGGAGTTAGAAGGGCTAGATGAGGGGAGGAGGAAGAGGAGAGGAGTTTGAAGGGCTAGATGAGGGGAGGAGGAAGAGGAGAGGAGTTTGAAGGGCTAGATGAGGGGAGGAGGAAGAGGAGAGGAGGTAGAAGGGCTAGATGAGGGGAGGAGGAAGTGGAGCCAGAGGAAGAGGAGAGGAGGTAGAAGGGCTAGATGAGGGGAGGAGGAAGAGGAGAGGAGGTAGAAGGGCTAGATGAGGGGAGGAGGAAGAGGAGAGGAGGTAGAAGGGCTAGATGAGGGGAGGTAGAAGGGATAGATGAGGGGAGGAGGTCAAAGAGCTCAGACAGACTTGACTGAATGGGGACTGATCTGCATCACAACAGACTGCTTGTTTGCTTATCTTGAAACATTCACTTACAGGATTCTGATCCGTCATCAGTCGCTTTTCTAATAATCTATTAGTGTCGCAGGGAGTCAGTCAATTCACATTCAAAATGCATTAGTGGAAAGTGAAAGACCGTTATATTGCTGGACTGGCATTAGATCTGTAAGTGGATGGAACATACAGTCTGGACGGTAACAAACAGCAGACGTTCCAGAACAACTTCCAGTGGTTTTGTTCTGAACCCCCGAACCCACGTGACTATTTCCAAAGCCTTGTTTCAGACTTGACTGGATTGTTGTGACTATTTCCAAGGCCTTGTTGTGACTATTTCCAAAGCCTTGTTGTGACTATTTCCAAAGCCTTGTTGTGACTATTTCCAAAGCCTTGTTGTGACTATTTCCAAGGCCTTGTTGTGACTATTTCCAAGGCCTTGTTGTGACTATTTCCAAGGCCTTGTTGTGACTATTTCCAAGGCCTTGTTGTGACTATTTCCAAAGCCTTGTTGTGACTATCTCCAAGGCCTTGTTGTGACTATTTCCAAAGCCTTGTTGTGACTATTTCCAAAGCCTTGTTGTGACTATCTCCAAGGCCTTGTTGTGACTATCTCCAAGGCCTTGTTGTGACTATCTCCAAGGCCTTGTTGTGACTAGTTGGCTCGCATGTCCCCGGCTTCCTCAGGAGTGGAGGACACACCCTTGGATGGTCTCCCAGGTGAAATGTTTTGTCTTCTGGTTTTCTCGATGAAGGACTCGAGCGCTCCATTGGGAACCAGTTGCCTTTGTTTCAGCCCACGTTTGAGAGGGTCGTCTTGTGGCTCCCCGTTGGCTCAAGAAACCTTGGTTCACGGAGATCGTCCACCTGTTGGGCGCGGTCCTGTGGTAACTCACGCTGTGCAGGGATCTGTTGTCCTAGCTGCACAGGCAGGTTTGACT
This sequence comes from Oncorhynchus tshawytscha, assembly GCF_018296145.1. Taxonomy (NCBI): domain Eukaryota; kingdom Metazoa; phylum Chordata; class Actinopteri; order Salmoniformes; family Salmonidae; genus Oncorhynchus; species Oncorhynchus tshawytscha. The sequence goes on along the minus strand of NW_024609416.1, from coordinate 117,741 downwards.
AACTCACGCTGCGCAGGGATCTGTTGTCCTAGCTGCACAGGCAGGTTTGACATCCTTGGCCAGTAATTTGAGATCTGTGGGCTTGGCCCCTGAGAGGTCCAGTCTTGACAGCTAGAGGTTTACCTCCGAACATGATTGCTACCATTCAGTCTACAAGGGCTCCCTCCTCTAGGAAAAATCCTCATCAATCTACACACAATAACCCATAATGATCAAGTGAAAACAGGTTTTTAGAAACAGAAATACCTAATTAATATAAGTATTCAGACCCTTTGCTATGAGACTCGAATTTAAGCTCAGGTGCATCCTGTTTCCAATGATAATCCTTGATGTTTCTACAACTTGATTGTAGTCCACTATAAGGTCTCACAGTAGACAGTGAATGTCAGAGCAAAAACCAAACCATGAGGTCAAGGAATTGTCTGTAGAGCTCTGAGAAATGAATGTGTCGAGGCACAGATCTGGGGAATTTCTGCAACCTTGAAAGTCCCCAAGAACATAGTGGCCTCCATCATAACTAAATGGAATAATTTTGGAACTACCAAGACTCTTCCTAGAGCTGGCCACCCAGCCAAACTTAGCAATCAGAGGAGAAGGGCCTTGGTCAGGGAGATTCTTGATGAAAACCTGATCCAGAGCACCCCGGACCTCAGACTGGGACAAAGGTTCACCTTCCAACAGGACAACGACCTTAAGCACACAGCCAAGACAATGCAGGAGTGGCTTCGAGTCTCTGAATGTCCTTGAGTGGCCCAGTCAGAGCCCAGACTTGAACCCGATCAAACATCTCTGGAGAGACCTGAAAATAGCTGTGCAGCAACGCTCCCCATCCAACCTGACAGAGCTTGAGAGGATCTGCAGAGAAGAATGGGAGAAACTCCCCAAATACAGGTGTGCCAAACTTGTAGCGTCATATCCAAGAAGACTCGAGGCTGTAATCACTGCCAAAGGTGATTCAACAAAGTACTGAGTAAAAGGTCTGAATACTTATGTAAATGTGATATTTCAGTTTTTAATATTGAAGAAATTAGCAAAAATTCAAAAAACCTGTTTTTGCTTTGTCATTATGGGGTATTGTGTGTAGATTGGTGAGGAAAAAATACAATTTAATCCATTTAAAAAAATAAAAGGCTTTAATGAACAAAATGTGGAAAAAGTCATCTGTTTATGTGAAAATAAAATTTAATGTAACAAAATGTCCATCTTGTAAAAAAATAAAAGGCTTTAATGTAACAAAATGTGGAAAAAGTCATCTGTTTATGTGAAAATAAAAGGCTTTAATGTAACAAAATGTGGAAAAAGTCATCTGTTTATGTGAAAATAAAAGGCTTTAATGTAACAAAATGTGGAAAAAGTCATCTGTTTATGTGAAAATAAAAGGCTTTAATGTAACAAAATGTGGAAAAAGTCATCTGTTTATGTGAAAATAAAAGAGAGCCGCTCTGGGAGCTCCGATGCAAAAAGTGAATTACCAATGTTTCGACAGCCATGCTGTCTTCACCCTGACGAGGTTATCAGCTGTGGAAGGCGGGACTTCCAGCGAGGTTACTCATTGGCCTTGTCAAAGTCCAACCCTCCATGGAGATGTTGTACCTCGTTTCCCTCCTTCAGGGAACAGAAGTTCTAGTCAGAATAGGACAAAAGGCATTTCGTCTTTGCCAGCTTATTGTCTGGCCTCAAAACTAAAAAGTAGGGACAACTTTATTTTTCACACAGTTGACCCTCAACAGTACACCGCAACCTACATTCAGCGTTTCAAGCACGCCGTATTAGAGCAGGCCGGAGTAGAGCAGGCCGGGGTAGAGCAGGCCGGAGTAGAGCAGGCCGGAGTAGAGCAGGCCGGGGTAGAGCAGGCCGGTGTAGAGCAGGCCGGGGTAGAGCAGGCCGGAGTAGAGCAGGCCGGGGTAGAGCAGGCCGGGGTAGAACAGGCCGGAGTAGAACAGGCCGGGGTAAAACAGGCCGGGGCCGGGGTAGAACAGGCCGTGGTAGAGGCCGGGTACAGGCCGGGGCAGAACAGGCCGGGGCAGAGCAGGCCGGGGCAGTGCAGGCAGTGCAGGCCGGGGTAGAGCAGGCCGGGGTAGAGCAGGCCGGGGCAGAACAGGCCGGGCAGAGCAGGCCGGGGCAGAGCAGGCCGGGGCAGTGCAGGCCGGGGCAGAGCAGGCCGGGGCAGTGCAGGCCGGGGCAGTGCAGGCCGGGGTTAGAGCAGGCCAGGGTAGAGCAGGCCGGGGTAGAGCAGGCCGGGGTAGAGCAGGCCGGGGTAGAGCAGGCCGGGGTAGAGCAGGCCGGGGTAGAGCAGGCCGGGGTAGAACAGGCCGGAGCAGAACAGGCCGGGGTAGAACAGGCCGGAGCAGAACAGGCCGGGGTAGAACAGGCTGGAGCAGAGCAGAGCAGAGTAGAGCGGGCCAGAGCGGGTCAGGGCAGAGCAGGGCAGGGCAGAGCGGGCCAGAGCGGGTCAGGGCAGAGCGGAGGGCAGAGCAGGGCAGAGCGGGCCAGTGTGGGCCAGAGCAGGGCAGAGTAGAACAGGACGGGACAAAGTAAGGTAAGGGTTTGAGTAATGGGGAGAATGCTCTACCTCTCACAGTGTTGCTGATGCAGAGACAGGTTGTCTATTTATAGTGGACCTACAACAAAAATGGATGCTAGAGATCATGATGTATTATTCTCAAGGTTGGTTCCCTACCTAGCGGTCCTCTCAAAGACATACCCCAAAAAACTCCTCTCATCAATCTCTCTCCTCTCTACCGTGTTTCGGGCAGCTGCCCCCATTTTAACACCATGTCCCTCCTCTCCTCCACCTCGATCCTCTCTCCTCCCTCCTCCTCTACCTCTATCCTCTCTCCTCCCTCCTCCTCCACCTCTTATCCCCTCTCCTCCCTCCTCTCCTCCACCTCAATCCCCTCCACCTCTATCCTCTCTCCTCTCTCCTCCTCTACCTCTCTCCTCCTCCTCCTCTACCTCTCTCCTCTCTCCTCCTCCACCTCTATCCCCTCTCCTCTCTCCTCCTCCACCTCTATCCCCTCTCCCTCCCCTCTCCTCTCTCTCTTCCTCCACCTCTATCCCCTCTCCTCTCTCTTCCTCCACCTCTATCCCCTCTCCTCTCTCCTCCTCCACCTCTTTCCCCCTCTCCCCCTCTCCTCCTCCTCCACCTCTATCCCCTCTATCCCCTCCCCTCCTCTCTCTTCCTCCACCTCTATCCCCTCCCCTCTCCTCTCTCTTCCTCCACCTCTATCCCCTCTCCTCTCTCCTTCTCCACCTCTATCCTCTCTCCTCCTCCACCTCTATCCCCTCTCCTCTTTTCCTTTCCTCCACCTCTATCCCCTCTATCCCCTCTCCTCTCTCTTCCTCCACCTCTATCCCCTCTCCTCTCTCCTCCTCCACCTCTATCCCCTCTCCTCTCTCCTCCTCCACCTCGATCCCCTCTCCTCTTTTCCTTTCCTCCACCTCTATCCTCTCTCTTCTCTCCTCCTCCACCTCTATCCCCTCCTTCAGGGAGATAAGTGATGACCACAGTTAGAAACCATGAGGGAGATAACAGTGAGAAACCACAGGGAGATAACAGCGATGACCACAGTGAGAAACCATTAGGTAGATAACAGCGATGACCACAGTGAGAAACCATTAGGTAGATAACAGCGATGACCACAGTGAGAAACCATTAGGGAGATAACAGCAATGACCACAGTGAGAAATTATCAGGGCAAGAACAGTGATGACCACAGTGAGAAACCACAGGGAGATAACAGCGATGACCACAGTGAGAAACCATGAGGGAGATCACAGTGAGAAACCAACAGGGAGATAACAGTGATGACCACAGTGAGAAACCATTAGGGAGATAACAGTGATGACCACAGTGAGAAACCATTAGGGAGATAACAGTGATGACCACAGTGAGAAACCATGAGGGAGATAACAGTGATGACCACAGTGAGAAACCACAGGGAGATAACAGTGATGACCACAGTGAGAAACCACAGGGAGATAACAGCGATGACCACAGTGAGAAACCACAGGGAGATAACAGTGATGACCACAGTGAGAAACCATGAGGGAGATAACAGTGAGAAACCACAGGGAGATAACAGTGATGACCACAGTGAGAAACCATTAGGGAGATAACAGCGATGACCACAGTGAGAAACTATCAGGGAGATAACAGTGATGACCACAGTGAGAAACCATTAGGGAGATAACAGGGAGATAACAGCGATGACCACAGTGAGAAACCATCAGGGAGATAACAGCGATGACCACAGTGAGAAACCATTAGGGAGATAACAGATGACCACAGTGAGAAACCATTAGGGAGATAACAGCGATGACCACAGTGAGAAACCACAGGGAGATAACAGCGATGACCACTGAGAAACCATTAGGGAGATAACAGCGATGACCACAGTGAGAAACCATTAGGGAGATAACAGCGATGACCACAGTGAGAAACCATTAGGGAGATAACAGCGATGACCACAGTGAGAAACCATTAGGGAGATAACAGCGATGACCACAGTGAGAAACCATTAGGGAGATAACAGCGATGAGCATCCTGACTGACTGGTTGTTAGCTGAGGCTGTTAGAGCATCCTGACTGGTTGTTAGCTGGGGCTGTTAGAGCATCCTGACTGACTGGTTGTTAGCTGGGGCTGTTAGAGCATCCTGACTGGTTGTTAGCTGGGGCTGTTAGAGCATCCTGACTGACTGGTTGTTAGCTGAGGCTGTTAGAGCATCCTGACTGGTTGTTAGCTGGGGCTGTTAGAGCATCCTGACTGACTGGTTGTTAGCTGGGGCTGTGAGAGAATGGTTGCATCACCGCCTGGTATGGCAACTGCTCGGCCTCCGACCGCAAGGCACTACAGAGGGTAGTGTGAACGACCCAGTTCATCACTGGGGCCAAGCTTCCTGCCATCCAGGACCTCTATACCAGGCAGTGTCAGAGGAAGGCCCGATAGAGGGTGGTGCGTACGGCCCAGTACATCACTGGGGCCAAGCTTCCTGCCATCCAGGACCTCTATACCAGGCGGTGTCAGAGGAAGGCCCGAAACATTGTCAAAGACTCCAGCCACACTAGTCATAGACTGTTCTCTCTGCTTCCGCACGGCAAACGGTACGGGAGAGCCCAGTCTAGATCCAAGAGGCTTCTAAACAGTTTCTTCCCCCAATCCATAAGACTCCTGAACATCTAATCAAATGGCTACCCAGACTATTTCCACCACCTTCTACGCTGCTGCTACTCTCTGTTTATTATCTATGCATTAGCACTTTAATAACTCTACCTACATGTTCATAATTACCTTGACACCGTTGCCCCCATTGACTCTGTACCGTAATACCCTGTATATAGCCTCCACATTGACTCTGTACCGTAATACCCTGTATATAGTCTCCACATTGACTCTGTACCGTAACACCCTGTATATAGCCTCCACATTGACTCTGTACCGTAATACCCTGTATATAGTCTCCACATTGACTCTGTACCGTAACACCCTGTATATAGCCTCCACATTGACTCTGTACCGTAATACCCTGTATATAGTCTCCACATTGACTCTGTACCGTACCCCCCTGTATATAGCCTCCACATTGACTCTGTACCGTAACACCCTGTATATAGCCTCCACATTGACTCTGTACCGTAATACCCTGTATATAGTCTCCACATTGACTCTGTACCCCTGTATATAGCCTCCACATTGACTCTGTACCAGTACCCCTAGCCTCCACATTGACTCTGTACCGTACCCCTGTATACCCCACATGACTCTGTATATAGCCTCCACATTGACTCTGTACCGTAATACCCCTGTATATAGCCTCCACATTGACTCTGTACCATAATACCCTGTATATAGCCTCCACATTGACTCTGTACCGGTAATACCCCACATGTATATAGCCTCCACATTGACTCTGTACCGGTACCCCCTGTATATAGCCTCCACATTGACTCTGTACCGTTACCCCTGTATATAGCCTCCACATTGACTCTGTACCGTAATACCCTGTATATAGCCTCCACATTGACTCTGTACCGTAATACCCTGTATATAGCCTCCACATTGACTCTGTACCGGTACCTCCTGTATATAGCCTCCACATTGACTCTGTACCGGTACCCCCTGTATATAGCCTCCACATTGACTCTGTACCGGTACTCCCTGTATATAGCCTCCACATTGACTCTGTACCAGTACACCCTGTATATAGCCTCCACATTGACTCTGTACCGGTACCCCCTGTATATAGCCTCCACATTGACTCTGTACCGGTACCCCCTGTATATAGCCTCCACATTGACTCTGTACCAGTACACCCTGTATATAGCCTCCACATTGACTCTGTACCGGTACCCCCTGTATATAGTCTCCACATTGACTCTGTACCGGTACCCCCTGTATATAGCCTCCACATTGACTCTGTACCGGGTACCCCCTGTATATAGCCTCCACATTGACTCTGTACCGGTACCCCTGTATATAGCCTCCACATTGGTACCCCCTGTATATAGCCTCCACATTGACTCTGTATCGGTACCCCCTGTATATAGCCTCCACATTGACTCTGTATTGGTACCCCCTGTATATAGTCTCGCTATTGTTATTTTACTGCTGCTCTTTAATTATTTGTTACTTTTATTTCAAACTGCATTGTTGGTTAAGAGCTTGTCAGTAAGCATTTCACTGTAAGCTCTACACCTGTTGTATTCGGGCGCATGTGACATAAAATGTGATTTGATTTGATTGTTCTGATGCTGGCCGGCCAACCGTGATGGGTGCGTCAGCAGTGTAGGCTGTCGGCTTATAATTGGATCTGTGAGCTGACTCTTGAGTCCTCGGTCGTTCAGGGCTGTAAAGATGCCTGCCATGGCCTGTAGGTTGGAGGGATCTAGTACCGGTCTGATCCCTGGCATGACCTGTAGGTTGGCGTGGTCTAGTACTGGTCTGATCCCTGCCATGGCCTGTAGGTTGGCGTGGTCTAGTACCGGTCTGATCCCTGCCATGGCCTGTAGGTTGGAGGGGTCTAGTACCGGTCTGATCCCTGCCATGGCCTGTAGGTTGGAGGGGTCTAGTACCGGTCTGATCCCTGCCATGACCTGTAGGTTGGAGGGGTCTAGTACCGGTCTGATCCCTGGTCTGTAGGTTGGAGGGATCTAGTACCGGTCAGATCCCTGCCATGACCTGTAGGTTGGAGGGGTCTAGTACCGGTCTGATCCCTGCCATGACCTGTAGGTTGGAGGGATCTAGTACCGGTCAGATCCCTGATCCCTGCCCCTGCCATGACCTGTAGGTTGGCGTGGTCTAGTACCGGTCTGATCCCTGCCATGACCTGTAGGTTGGAGGGGTCTAGTACCGGTCTGATCCCTGGTCTGTAGGTTGGAGGGGTCTAGTACCGGTCTGATCCCTGCCATGACCTGTAGGTTGGAGGGGTCTAGTACCGGTCTGATCCCTGGGCTGTAGGTTGGCGTGGTCTAGTACCGGTCTGATCGCTGTACCGGTCTGATCCCTGGGCTGTAGGTTGGAGGGGTCTAGTATCGGTCTGATCCCTGGCCTGTAGGTTGGCGGGTCTAGTACCGGTCTGATCCCTGGCCTGTAGGTTGGCGTGGTCTAGTACCGGTCTGATCCCTGGCCTGTAGGTTGGCGTGGTCTAGTACCGGTCTGATCCCTGGCCTGTAGGTTGACGTGGTCTAGTACCGGTCTGATCCCTGGCCTGTAGGTTGGAGGGATCTAGTACCGGTCGGATCCCTGCCATGACCTGTAGGTTGGAGGGGTCTAGTACCGGTCTGATCCCTGCCATGGCCTGTAGGTTGGAGGGATCTAGTACCGGTCTGATCCCTGCCATGGCCTGTAGGTTGGAGGGATCTGGGTCTGATCCCTGGACCTGTAGGTTGGAGGGGTTTCTAGTACCGGTCTGATCCCTGCCATGACCTGTAGGTTGGAGGGTCTAGTACCGGTCTGATCCCTGCCATGGCCTGTAGGTTGGAGGGATCTAGTACCGGTCTGATCCCTGCCATGACCTGTAGGTTGGAGGGGTCAGTACCGGTCTGATCCCTGGCCTGTAGGTTGGCGTTCTACTACCGGTCTGATCCCTGCCATGACCTGTATGTTGGAAGGGTCTAGTACCGGTCTGATCCCTGGCCTGTAGGTTGGAGGGGTCTAGTACCGGTCTGATCCCTGGCCTGTAGGTTGGAGGGGTCTAGTACCGGTCTGATCCCTGGCCTGTAGGTTGGAGGGGTCTAGTACCGGTCTGATCCCTGGCCTGTAGGTTGGAGGGGTCTAGTACCGGTCTGATCCCTGGGCTGTAGGTTGGCGGGTCTAGTACCGGTCTGATCCCTGGCCTGTAGGTTGGCGGGGTCTAGTACCGGTCTGATCCATGGCCTGTAGGTTGGCGTGGTCTAGTACCGGTCTGATCCATGGCCTGTAGGTTGGCGTGGTCTAGTACCGGTCTGATCCATGGCCTGTAGGTTGGAGGGGTCTAGTACCGGTCTGATCCAGGCCCCAGGTTGGCGTGGTCTGGCATACCGGTCTGATCCATGGCCTGTGGTTGGAGGGCAGCCCTCTGGCATATCCCCAGGGGCAGCCCTCTGGCATATAGGGCAGCCCTCTGGCATATAGGGCAGCCCTCTGGCATAGAGGGCAGCCCTCTGGTATATAGGGCAGCCCTCTGGTATATTTCTGAATAATGTAGTGCCTGTGTAGGGAATAGGGTGCTGTATTGGACACTTCCAGTACTCATATACGGCGTTAGAGAGACAGAGACCAATGGACAGCAGTCAGGTGGGGCCAAGAGGAGAGACCAGGGCTGGGGCCAAGAGGAGAGACCAGGGCTGGGGCCAAGAGGAGAGACCAGGGCTGGGGCCAAGAGGAGAGACCAGGGCTGGGGCCTAGAGGAGGAGAGACCAGGGTTGGGGCCAAGAGGAGAGACCAGGGCTGGGGCCAAGAGGAGAGACCAGGGCTGGGGCCAAGAGGAGAGAGAGAGAGACCAGGGCTGGGGCCAAGAGGAGGGACCAGGGCTGGGGCCAAGAGGAGAGAGAGAGAGACCAGGGCTGGGGCCAAGAGGACAGACCAGGGCTGGGGCCAAGAGGGGAGACCAGGGCTGGGGCCAAGAGGAGAGACCAGGGCTGGGGCCAAGCGGGGAGACCAGGGCTGGGGCCAAGCGGGGAGACCAGGGCTGGGGCCAAGCGGGAGACCAGGGCTGGGGCCAAGAGGGAGACCAGGGCTGGGGCCAAGAGGAGAGACCAGGGCTGGAGCCAAGAGGAGAGACCAGGGCTGGGGCCAAGAGGAGAGACCAGGGCTGGGGCCAAGAGGAGAGACCAGTGCTGGGGCCAAGAGGAGAGACCAGGGCTGGGGCCAAGAGGAGAGAGAGAGACCAGGGCTGGGGCCAAGCGGAGAGACCGAGACCAGGGCTGGGGCCAAGCGGAGAGACCAGGGCTGGGGCCAAGAGGAGAGGCTGGGGCCAAGAGGAGAGACCAGGGCTGGGGCCAAGAGGAGAGACCAGGGCTGGGGCCAAGAGGAGAGACCAGGGCTGGGGCCAAGAGGTGAGACCAGCGCTGGGGCCAAGAGGAGAGACCAGGGCTGGGGCCAAGAGGAGAGACCAGGGCTGGGGCCTAGAGGAGAGAGAGAGAGACCAGGGTTGGGGCCAAGAGGAGAGACCAGGGCTTGGGCCAAGAGGAGAGAGAGAGACACCAGGGCTGGGGCTAAGAGGAGAGACCAGGGCTGGGGCTACCAACCGTGCCAGCCTTGCCAGCTCTCTGCCAGTGCCTCGGGCTGTTCCTTCTGCATGTGTCTGTGGGTGTAACAGGGAAATCACTCTCTACTTCAGGAGATCCCTGTATGTTCCAGGCTGTTGGACGACCCCTCTTGGCTCCCCTGCCTGCTCTGCTCCGGTTATAGAACAGTGTGATTATAAAGCATGGTTTGGTCAGCCCACGCTATAGTTATAGCGTGTACAGTGAGCTGAAAAGGTAGTGGGACAATGACACATTTCTTGTTGTTTGTAAAATGATACAATGACTATGAGGTCAAAGGTCAGACTGTCAGCTTTAATTTGAGGGTATTTTCATCCATATCAGGTGACCCGTTTAGAAATTACAGCCCTTTTTGTACATAGCCCCCCCCATTTTATGGGACCAAAAGTATTGGGACAAATTCACTGTGTTTTAAAGTAGCCAAGCGTTTAGTTTTTGGTCCCATATACCAAGCACACAATCAGGGAATGGGTAAATGAGGACGGAGAGGGAGAAGGAATGGGTAAATGAGGACGGAGAGGGAGAATGAATGGGGAAATGAGGACAGAGAGGGAGAAGGAATGGGTAAATGAGGACGGAGAGGGAGAATGAATGGGGAAATGAGGACAGAGAGGGAGAGGAAATGGGTAAATGAGGACGGAGAGGGAGAATGAATGGGTAAATGAGGACGGAGAGGGAGAATGAATGGGGAAATGAGGACGGAGAGGGAGAATGAATGGGGAAATGAGGACAGAGAGGGAGAAGGAATGGGTAAATGAGGACGGAGAGGGAGAATGAATGGGGAAATGAGGACGGAGAGGGAGAATGAATGGGGAAATGAGGACAGAGAGGGAGAATGAATGGGGAAATGAGGACGGAGAGGGAGAATGAATGGGTAAATGAGGACGGAGAGGGAGAATGAATGGGGAAATGAGGACGGAGAGGGAGAATGAATGGGTAAATGAGGACGGAGAGGGAGAATGAATGGGGAAATGAGGACAGAGAGGGAGAGGAAATGGGTAAATGAGGACAGATAGGGAGAGGAAATGGGGAAATGAGGACAGAGAGGGAGAGGAAATGGGTAAATGAGGACAGAGAGGGAGAATGAATGGGGAAATGAGGACAGAGAGGGAGAATGAATGGGTAAATGAGGACGGAGAGGGAGAATGAATGGGGAAATGAGGACAGAGAGGGAGAATGAATGGGTAAATGAGGACGGAGAGGGAGAATGAATGGGGAAATGAGGACGGAGAGGGAGAATGAATGGGTAAATGAGGACGGAGAGGGAGAATGAATGGGGAAATGAGGACGGAGAGGGAGAATGAATGGGTAAATGAGGACGGAGAGGGAGAATGAATGGGGAAATGAGGACGGAGAGGGAGAATGAATGGGGAAATGAGGACAGAGAGGGAGAATGAATGGGGAAATGAGGACAGAGAGGGAGAATGAATGGGGAAATGAGGACAGAGAGGGAGAATGAATGGGGAAATGAGGACGGAGAGGGAGAATGAATGGGGAAATGGACAGAGAGGGAGAATGAATGGGTAAATGAGGATGGAGAGGGAGAATGAATGGGGAAATGAGGACGGAGAGGGAGAATGAATGGGGAAATGAGGACAAGAGGGAGAATGAATGGGTAAATGAGGACGGAGAGGGAGAATGAATGGGGAAATGAGGACGGAGAGGGAGAATGAATGGGGAAATGAGGACGGAGAGGGAGAATGAATGGGGAAATGAGGACAGAGAGGGAGAATGAATGGGGAAATGAGGACGGAGAGGGAGAATGAATGGGTAAATGAGGACGGAGAGGGAGAATGAATGGGGAAATGAGGACGGAGAGGGAGAATGAATGGGGAAATGAGGACGGAGAGGGAGAATGAATGGGGAAATGAGGACGGAGAGGGAGAATGAATGGGGAAATGAGGACGGAGAGGGAGAATGAATGGGGAAATGAGGACAGAGAGGAAGAATGAATGGGGAAATGAGGACGGAGAGGGAGAATGAATGGGTAAATGAGGACGGAGAGGGAGAATGAATGGGGAAATGAGGACGGAGAGGGAGAATGAATGGGGAAATGAGGACGGAGAGGGAGAATGAATGGGGAAATGAGGACAGAGAGGGAGAGGAAATGGGTAAATGAGGACAGAGAGGGAGAGGAAATGGGGAAATGAGGACAGAGAGGGAGAGGAAATGGGTAAATGAGGACAGAGAGGGAGAGGAAATGGGTAAATGAGGACAGAGAGGGAGAAGGAATGGTGAAATGAGGACAGAGAGGGAGAAGGAATGGGGAAATGAGGACCGAGAGGGAGAAGGAATGGTGAAATGAGGACAGAGAAGGAGAAGGAATGGTGAAATGAGGACAGAGAGGGAGAAGGAATGGTGAAATGAGGACAGAGAGGGAGAAGGAATGGTGGAATGAGGACAGAGAGGGAGAGGGAATGGTGAAATGAGGACCGAGAGGGAGAAGGAATGGGGAAATGACGACAGAGAGGGAGAGGAATGGGTAAATGAGGACAGAGAGGGAGAGGAATGGGGAAATGAGGACAGAGAGGGAGAGGAAATGGGTAAATGAGGACAGAGAGGGAGAGGGAATGGGTAAATGAGGACAGAGAGGGAGAAGGAATGGTGAAATGAGGACAGAGAGGGAGAAGGAATGGGGAAATGAGGACCGAGAGGGAGAAGGAATGGTGAAATGAGGACAGAGAAGGAGAAGGAATGGTGAAATGAGGACAGAGAGGGAGAAGGAATGGTGAAATGAGGACAGAGAGGGAGAAGGAATGGTGGAATGAGGACAGAGAGGGAGAGGAATGGTGAAATGAGGACAGAGGGAGAAGGAATGGGAAATGACGACAGAGAGGGAGAGGGAATGGGGAAATGAGGACAGAGGGAGAGGGAATGGTGAAATGAGGACAGAGAGGGAGAGGGAATGGTGAAATGAGGACAGAGGGAGAGGGAATGGTGAAATGAGGACAGAGAGGGAGAGGGAATGGGGAAATGAGGACAGAGAGGGAGAAGGAATGGTGAAATGAGGACAGAGAGGGAGAAGGAATGGTGAAATGAGGACAGAGAGGGAGAAGGAATGGTGAAATGAGGACAGAGAGGGAGAAGGAATGGTGGAATGAGGACAGAGAGGGAGAAGGAATGGGGAAATGATGACAGAGGGAGAGGGAATGGGGAAATGAGGACAGAGGAGAGGGAATGGTGAAATGAGATCAGAGAGGGAGAGGGAATGGGGAAATGAGGACAGAGGGAGAGGGAATGGTGAAATGAGGACAGAGAGGGAGAGGGAATGGGGAAATGAGGACAGAGGGAGAAGGAATGATGAAATGAGGGAGAAGGAATGGGGAAATGACGACAGAGAGGGAGAGGGAATGGGGAAATGAGGACAGAGGGAGAGGGAATGGTGAAATGAGATCAGAGAGGGAGAGGGAATGGGGAAATGAGGACAGAGGGAGAGGGAATGGTGAAATGAGGACAGAGAGGGAGAGGGAATGGGGAAATGAGGACAGAGGGAGAAGGAATGATGAAATGAGGGAGAAGGAATGGGGAAATGAGGACAGAGAGGGAGAAGGAATGGGGAAATGAGGACAGAGAGGGAGAAGGAATGGTGAAATGAGGACAGAGAGGGAGAGGGAATGGGGAAATGAGGACAGAGAGGCAGAAGGAATGGTGAAATGAGGACAGAGAGGGAGATGGAATGGTGAAATGAGGACAGAGAGGGAATGGTGAAATGAGGACAGAGAGGAAATGGGGAAATGAGGACAGAGAGGGAGAGGGAATGGGGAAATGAGGACAGAGAGGGAGAAGGAATGGTGAAATGACAGAGAGGGAGAGGAAATGGTGAAATGAGGACAGAGAGGGAGAAGAAATGGTGAAATGAGGACAGAGAGGGAGAAGGAATGGTGAAATGAGGACAGAGAGGGAGAGGGAATGGTGAAATGAGGACAGAGAGGGAATGGGGAAATGAGGACAGAGAGGGAGAGGGAATGAGAAAGAGGGGAGAGGGAATGGGGAAATGAGGAAGAGAGGGAGAAGGAATGGGGAAATGAGGAAAGAGAGGAGAGGAATGGAATGGGAAATGAGGAAAGAGAGGGAGAAGGAATGGGGAAATGAGGACAGAGAGGGAGAAGGAATGGGGAAATGAGGACAGAGAGGGAGAAGGAATGGGGAAATGAGGACAGAGAGGGGGAAGGAATTGTGACATGAGGGAGAAGGAATGGGAAAAATGAGGACAGAGAGGGAGAAGGAATGGGGAAATGAGGACAGAGAGGGAGAGGGAATGGTGAAATGAGGACAGACAGGGAGAAGGAATGGGAAATGAGGACAGAGAGGGAGAAATGGTGAAATGAGGACAGAGGGGAGAAGGAATGGGACAGAGAGAAATGAGGACAGAGAGGGAGAGGGAATGGTGAAATGAGGACAGAGAGGGAATGGGAAATGAGGACAGAGAGGGAGAAGGAATGGGGAAATGAGGACAGAGAGGGAGAAGGAATGGTGAAATGAGGACAGAGAGGGAGAAGGAATGGGACAGAAATGAGGACAGAGAGGGAGAAGGAATGGTGAAATGAGGACAGAGAGGAGAAGGAATGGTGAAATGAGGACAGAGAGGGAGATGGGGAAATGAGGACAGAGGGAGAGGGAATGAAATGAGGACAGAGAGGGAGAGGAATGGTGAAATGAGGACAGAGAGGGAGAGGGAATGGGAAATGAGGACAGAGGGAGAGGGAATGGTGAAATGAGGACAGAGAGGGAGAGGGAATGGGGAAATGAGGACAGAGGGAGAAGGAATGGAAATGAGGGAAAGGAATGAGGAAAGAGAGAGGAGAGGGAATGGGGAAATGAGGACAGAGGGAGAGGGAATGGTGAAATGAGGAATGGGGAAATGAGGACAGAGGGGAGAATGGGAATGGTGAAATGAGGACAGAGAGGAGAGGGAATGGTGAAATGAGGACAGAGAGGGAGAGGAATGGGGAAATGAGGACAGAGGGAGAAGGAATGATGAAATGAGGACAGAGGAATGGGGAAATGAGGACAGAGAGGGAGAAGGAATGGGGAAATGAGGACAGAGAGGGAGAAGGAATGGTGAAATGAGGACAGAGAGGGAGAGGGAATGGGGAAATGAGGACAGAGAGGCAGAAGGAATGGTGAAATGAGGACAGAGAGGGAGATGGAATGGTGAAATGAGGACAGAGAGGGAATGGTGAAATGAGGACAGAGAGGAAATGGGGAAATGAGGACAGAGGGAGAGAGGGAATGGGGAAATGAGGACAGAGAGGGAGAAGGAATGGTGAAATGACAGAGAGGGAGAGGAAATGGTGAAATGAGGACAGAGAGGGAGAAGAAATGGTGAAATGAGGACAGAGAGGGAGAAGGAATGGTGAAATGAGGACAGAGAGGGAGAGGGAATGGTGAAATGAGGACAGAGAGGGAATGGGGAAATGAGGACAGAGAGGGAGAGGGAATGGGGAAATGAGGAAAGAGAGGGAGAGGGAATGGGGAAATGAGGACAGAGAGGGAGAAGGAATGGGGAAATGAGGACAGAGAGGGAGAGGGAATGGGGAAATGAGGAAAGAGAGGGAGAAGGAATGGGGAAATGAGGACAGAGAGGGAGAAGGAATGGGGAAATGAGGACAGAGAGGGAGAAGGAATGGGGAAATGAGGACAGAGAGGGGGGAAGGAATGGTGACATGAGGGACGAAGGAATGGGGAAATGAAGGAATGGGGAAATGAGGACAGAGAGGGAGAAGGAATGGTGAAATGAGGGAGAGGGAGGGAATGGGGAAATGAGGACAGAGAGGGAGAAGGAATGGTGACATGAGGGAGAAGGAATGGGGAAATGAGGACAGAGAGGGGGAAGGAATGGTGACATGAGGGAGAAGGAATGGGGAAATGAGGACAGAGAGGGAGAAGGAATGGTGAAATGAGGACAGAGGGAGAGGTGGTGAAATGAGGACAGAGAGGGAGAAGGAATGGGGAAATGAGGACAGAGAGGGAGAGGGAATGGGGAAATGAGGACAGAGGGAGAGGGAATGGTGAAATGAGATCAGAGAGGGAGAGGGAATGGGGAAATGAGGACAGAGGGAGAGGGAATGGTGAAATGAGGACAGAGAGGGAGAGGGAATGGGGAAATGAGGACAGAGAGGGAGAAGGAATGATGAAATGAGGGAGAAGAAATGGGGAAATGAGGACGGAGAGGGAGAAGGAATGGTGAAATGAGGACAGAGAGGGAGAAGGAATGGTGAAATGAGGACAGAGAGGGAGAAGGAATGGGGAAATGAGGACAGGGAGAAGGAATGGGGAAATGAGGACAGAGAGGGAGAAGGAATGGTGAAATGAGGATAGAGAGGGAATGGGGAAATTAGGACAGAGAGGGAGAAGGAATGGTGAAATGAGGACAGAGAGGGAGAAGGAATGGGGAAATGAGGGAGAAGGAATGGGGAAATGAGGACCGAGAGGGAGAAGGAATCGGGAAATGAGGACAGAGAGGGAGAGGGAATGGTGAAATGAGGACAGAGAGGGAGAGGGAATGGGGAAATGAGGACAGAGAGGGAATGGGGAAATGAGGACAGAGAGGGAGAAGGAATGGGGAAATGAGGACAGAGAGGGAGAAGGAATGATGAAATGAGGGAGAAGGAATGGTGAAATGAGGACAGAGAGGGAGAAGGAATGGGGAAATGAGGACAAAGAGGGAGAAGGAATGGGGAAATGAGGACAGAGAGGG
The DNA here is from genome assembly GCF_018296145.1 of Oncorhynchus tshawytscha. Taxonomy (NCBI): domain Eukaryota; kingdom Metazoa; phylum Chordata; class Actinopteri; order Salmoniformes; family Salmonidae; genus Oncorhynchus; species Oncorhynchus tshawytscha. Next base: position 101,296 of record NW_024609416.1, on the reverse strand, counting down.
AGAAGGAATGGTGAAATGAGGACAGAGAGGGAATGGGGAAATTAGGACCCAGAGGGAGAAGGAATGGGGAAATGAGGACAGAGAGAGAGAGGGAATGGGGAAATGAGGACAGAGAGGGAGAGGGAATGGGGAAATGAGGACAGAGAGGGAGAGGGAATGGGAATGGGGAGGCAGGCAGGCTGGCTGGCTGGCTGTGTATATAGAGAAGGGTAGACAGTTCCATATCAGCTGGTTGGTCCTCTAAGTGGTTGGTGTGTTTTTAGCCTCGTTAAACGAGGGAGAGAGACCCACGCTATGCTACTGGCTGGGGAGAGAGGGAGAGAGACCCTCACTATGCTACTGGCTGGGTGAGAGACCCACACTATGCTACTGGCTGGGGAGAGAGACCCACACTATGCTACTGGCTGGGAGAGAGACCCACACTATGCTACTGGCTGGGAGAGAGACCCATGCTATGCTACTGGCTGGGGAGAGAGGGAGGAGAGAGAGACCCTCACACTATGCTACTGGCTGGGAGAGAGACCCTCACTATGCTACTGGCTGGGAGAGAGACCCATGCTATGCTACTGGCTGGGGAGAGAGGGAGAGAGACCCTCACTATGCTACTGGCTGGGGAGAGAGACACTCACTATGCTACTGGCTGGGAGAGAGGCAGAGGGAGAGAGACCCACACTATGCTACTGGCTGGGAGAGAGAGGGAGAGGGAGAGAGACCTATGCTACTGGCTGGGGAGAGAGACACTCACTATGCTACTGGCTGGGAGAGAGAGGCAGAGGGAGAGAGACCCACACTATGCTACTGGCTGGGAGAGAGAGGCAGAGGGAGAGAGACCTATGCTACTGGCTGGGAGAGAGAGGCAGAGGGAGAGAGACCCTCACTATGCTACTGGCTGGGAGAGAGAGGCAGAGGGAGAGAGACCCTCACTATGCTACTGGCTGGGAGAGAGAGGCAGAGGGAGAGAGACCTATGCTACTGGCTGGGAGAGACCCACAGAGGCAGAGGGAGAGAGACCCACACTATGCTACTGGCTGGGAGAGAGGGCAGAGGGAGAGAGACCCACACTATGCTACTGGCTGGGAGAGAGGGAGAGGGAGAGAGACCCACACTATGCTACTGGCTGGGGAGAGAGAGAGGGAGAGAGACCCTCACTATGCTACTGGCTGGGGGAGAGAGGCAGAGGGAGAGAGACCCTCACTATGCTACTGGCTGGGAGAGAGAGGCAGAGGGAGAGAGACCCTCACTATGCTACTGGCTGGGAGAGAGAGGCAGAGGGAGAGAGACCTATGCTACTGGCTGGGAGAGAGAGGGAGAGGGAGAGAGACCCACACTATGCTACTGGCTGGGAGAGAGAGGCAGAGGGAGAGAGACCCTCACTATGCTACTGGCTGGGAGAGAGAGGCAGAGGGAGAGAGACCCACACTATGCTACTGGCTGGGAGAGAGAGGCAGAGGGAGAGAGACCCACACTATGCTACTGGCTGGGAGAGAGGGAGAGGGAGAGAGACCCACACTATGCTACTGGCTGGGGAGAGAGGGAGAGGGAGAGAGACCCACACTATGCTACTGGCTGGGGAGAGAGACCCACACTATGCTACTGGCTGAGGAGAGAGACCCACACTATGCTACTGGCTGGGGAGAGAGGGAGAGAGACCCACGCTATTGGCTGAGGAGAGAGACCCACACTATGCTACTGGCTGAGGAGAGAGACCCACACTATGCTACTGGCTGGGGAGAGAGACCCACACTATTGGCTGAGGAGAGAGACCCACACTATGCTACTGGCTGGGGAGAGAGACCCACACTATGCTACTGGCTGGGGAGAGAGGGAGAGAGACCCACACTATGCTACTGGCTGGGGAGAGAGACCCACACTATGCTACTGGCTGGGGAGAGAGACCCACGCTATGCTACTGGCTGGGGAGAGAGGGAGAGAGACCCTCACTATGCTACTGGCTGGGTGAGAGACCCACACTATGCTACTGGCTGGGAAGAGACCCACACTATGCTACTGGCTGGGAGAGAGACCCACGCTATGCTACTGGCTGGGAAGAGAGACCCTCACTATGCTACTGGCTGGGGAGAGAGACCCTCACTGTGCTACTGGCTGGGAGAGTGAGGGAGAGAGAGGGAGAAACCCACGCTGTGCTACTGGCTGGGAGAGAGGGAGAAACCCACGCTGTGCTACTGGCTGGGAGAGAGACCCTCACTATGCTACCGGCTGGGAGAGAGAGGCAGAGGGAGAAACCCACGCTATGCTACTGGCTGGGAGAGAGGGAGAAACCCACGCTGTGCTACCGGCTGGGAGAGAGGAGAAACCCACGCTGTGCTACCGGCTGGGAGAGAGAGGAAAGAGACCCACGCTATGCTACTGGCTGGGAGAGAGAGGGAGAGAGACCCACGCTATGCTACTGGCTGGGAGAGAGAGGAGAGAGAGGGAGAGACCCACGCTGTGCTACCGGCTGGGAGAGAGAGGGAGAAACCCACGCTGTGCTACCGGCTGGGAGAGAGAGGGAGAGAGACCCACGCTATGCTACCGGCTGGGAGAGAGAGGGAGAGACCCACGCTGTGCTACCGGCTGGGAGAGATACGTACTTTCTGTGATCTAGGAAATGTTTCTTCACAGAAACACAAACCTTTTGATTGTAAAGGACATTACCCACATGGATGTAAACAACAATAACCAATAACACTTTGGATATGACTTAGACATGGTAAAACAATACACTCCCTCTCCTCTCCTCCTCCCTTCTCCTCCTCCCTTCTCTCCCCCCCCTCCCCTCTCCTGCCCCTTTCTCCTCCTGCCCTGCCCTCCTCTCCTCCTCCCTTCTCCCCCCCTCCCCTCTCCTGCCCCTTTCTCCTCCTGCCCTGCCCTCCTCTCCTCCTCCCTTCTCTCCCCCTCCCCTCTCCTGCCCCTTTCTCCTCCTGCCCTGCCCTCCTCTCCTCTCCTCTCCTCTCCTCCTCCCTTCTCTCCCCCCTCTCCTGCCCCTTTCTCCTCCTGCCCTGCCCTGCCCTCCTCTCCTCTCCTCCTCCCTTCTCTCCCCCTCCCCTCTCCTGCCCCTTTCTCCTCCTGCCCTGCCCTCCTCTCCTCTCCTCCTCCCTCCCTTCTCCCCCCCTCTCCTGCCCCTTTCTCCTCCTGCCCTGCCCTCCTCTCCTCCTCCCTTCTCTCCCCCCTCCCCTCTCCTGCCCCTTTCTCCTCCTGCCCTGCCCTCCTCTCCTCCTCCCATCATCTCCCTCCTTCTCCTCCTCTCCTCTCCTCCTCCCTTCTCTCCCTCCCCCTCCTCCTCCTCCTCCTCCTCCTCCTCTCCTCCTCCCTCCTCCTCTCCTCTCCTCCCCATATCCTCTCCTCTCCTCTCCCCCTCCTCTCCCCTCTCCTCTCCTCCTCCCCATATCCTCTCCTCTCCTCTCTCTCCTCTCCTCTCTCTCCTCTCCTCTCCTCCCCTCCTCTCCTCTCCTCTCCTCTCCTCTCCTCTCCTCTCCTCTCCTCTCCTCTCCTCTCCTCCTCCCCCATATCCTCTCCTCTCTCTCCCCCTCTCCCCATATCCTCTCCTCTCCTCCTCCCCATCTCCCCCTCTCCCTCTCCTCCCCATCCTCCCTCTCCTCTCTCCTCCCCATATCCTCTCCTCTCCTCTCTCCCTCTCCTCTATCCTCTCCTCTCCTCTCCTCTCCTCTCCTCTCCTCTCCTCTCCTCTCCAAGTGCTGTAGGAGGAGGAATATTAAAGTGTAGCTGGGTGTGTGATGTGTGTGGGAGTGTATGAACCCCGAGCGTATTGATTTGTCTATATGTAACCCACCTAGTGTAACACTCCACAACCAACCAGCCCACCTCCAGTAGATGAGATGAGTGGATGGATGTGGGCAGGGTGGAAAGGAAATATATATTAGGCCTTATTTTGCGTGTTCCAACTAGTAAGTGACCTAGATTTAATGGAGAAACATCCACAGTTCTGATTTACTTCCCCTTGGTTACAGCTATTCATTAGTCCATCAGAAGATTCCTCAAGGGTAGAAGTTAGATCTTAGTCGGCAACTAGGTTGAAGTGCATGGGTTGGTTCCATGAGAGGGGAAGTAGACTGCCAGTGACCCTGTTTATCATTGCTTTGGGTGTGTGTCTTGTTTCTCTGCTATCGCCTCTCAGGTCTGCCTCGGTTGTTTCTCTGTTATCGCCTCTCAGGTCTGCCTCGGTTGTTTCTCTGTTATCGCCTCTCAGGTCTGCCTCTTGTTTCTCTGCTATCGCCTCTCAGGTCTGCCTCTTGTTTCTCTCCTATCGCCTCTCTGGTCTGCCTCTTGTTTCTCTCCTATCGCCTCTCTGGTCTGCCTCTTGTTTCTCTCCTATCGCCTCTCAGGTCTGCCTCTTGTTTCTCTCCTATCGCCTCTCTGGTCTGCCTCTTGTTTCTCTGTTATCGCCTCTCTGGTCTGCTTCGGTTGTTTCTCTGCTATCACCTCTCTAATCTGCCTCGGTTGTTTCTCTGCTATCGCCTCTCAGGTCTGCCTCGGTCGTTTCTCTGCTATCGCCTCTCTGGTCTGACTCTTGTTTCTCTGCTTTCGCCTGTCAGGTCTGACTCTTGTTTCTCTGCTATCGCCTGTCAGGTCTGCCTCGGTTGTTTCTCTGCTATCGCCTCTCTGGTCTGCCTCGGTTGTTTCTCTGCTATCGCCTCTCTAGTCTGTCTCGGTTGTTTCTCTGCTATCGCCTCTCAGGTCTGCCTCGGTTGTTTCTCTGCTATCGCCTCTCAGGTCTGCCTCGGTTGTTTCTCTGCTATCACCTCTCTAATCTGCCTCGGTTGTTTCTCTGCTATCGCCTCTCTAGTCTGCCTCGGTTGTTTCTCTGCTATCGCCTCTCTAGTCTGCCTTGGTTGTTTCTCTGCTATCGCCTCTCTAGTCTGCTATCGCCTCTCTGGTCTGCCTTGGTTGTTTCTCTGCTATCGCCTCTCTGGTCTGCGTCGGTTGTTTCTCTGCTATGCCCTCTCTGGTCTGCCTTGGTTGTTTCTCTGCTATCGCCTCTCTAGTCTGCTATCGCCTCTCTGGTCTGCCTCGGTTGTTTCTCTGCTATCGCCTCTCTGGTCTGCCTCGGTTGTTTCTCTGCTATCACCTCTCTAATCTGCCTCGGTTGTTTCTCTGCTATCGCCTCTCAGGTCTGCCTCGTTGTTTCTCTGCTATCGCCTCTCTAGTCTGCCTCGCTCTGCTATCGCCTCTGGTCTGCCTCGGTTGTTTCTCTGCTATCGCCTCTCTGGTCTGCCTCGGTTGTTTCTCTGCTATCGCCTCTCTGGTCTGCCTCGGTTGTTTCTCTGCTATCTGCCTCTCTAGGTCTGCCTCGGTTGTTTCTCTGCTATCGCCTCTCTAGTCTGCCTTGGTTGTTTCTCTGCTATCGCCTCTCTAGTCTGCCTCTCTGGTTGCCTTGTTGTTTCTCTGCTATCGCCTCTCTGGTCTGCGTCGGTTGTTTCTCTGCTATGCCCTCTCTGGTCTGCCTTGGTTGTTTCTCTGCTATCGCCTCTCTAGTCTTGTTTCTCTGCTATCGCCTCTCTGGTCTGCCTCGGTTGTTTCTCTGCTATCGCCTCTCTGGTCTGCCTCGGTTGTTTCTCTGCTATCACCTCTCTGGTCTGCCTCGTTTTTCTCTGTTGCCTCTCAGGTCTGCCTCGGTTGTTTCTCTGCTATCGCCTCTCTAGTCTGCCTCGGTTGTTTCTCTGCTATCGCCTCTCAGGTCTTGTTTCTCTGCTTATCGCCTCTCTGGTCTGCCTCGGTTTTTTCTCTGTTATCACCTCTCTGGTCTGCCTCGGTTGTTTCTCTGCTATGCCCTCTCTAGTCTGTCTCGGTTGTTTCTCTGCTATCGCCTCTCTGGTCTTCCTCGGTTGTTTCTCTGCTATCGCCTCTCTGGTCTGCCTCTTGTTTCTCTGTTATCGCCTCTCAGGTCTGCCTCTTGTTTCTCTCCTATCCTCGGTCTTGTTTCTCTCCTATCGCCTCTCTGGTCTGCCTCTTGTTTCTCTGTTATCGCCTCTCTGGTCTGCTTTGGTTGTTTCTCTGCTATCACCTCTCTAATCTGCCTCGGTTGTTTCTCTGCTATCGCCTCTCAGGTCTGCCTCGGTTTTCTCTGCTTTCTGGTCTGACTCTTGTTTCTCTGCTTTCGCCTGGGTCTGACTCTTGTTTCTCTGCTATCGCCTGTCAGGTCTGCCTCGGTTGTTTCTCTGCTATCGCCTCTCTGGTCTGCCTCGGTTGTTTCTCTGCTATCGCCTCTCTAGTCTGTCTCGGTTGTTTCTCTGCTATCGCCTCTCAGGTCTGCCTCGGTTGTTTCTCTGCTATCGCCTCTCAGGTCTGCCTCGGTTGTTTCTCTGCTATCACCTCTCTAATCTGCCTCGGTTGTTTCTCTGCTATCGCCTCTCTAGTCTGCCTCGGTTGTTTCTCTGCTATCGCCTCTCTAGTCTGCCTTGGTTGTTTCTCTGCTATCGCCTCTCTAGTCTGCCTTGGTTGTTTCTCTGCTATCGCCTCTCTAGTCTGCTATCGCCTCTCTGGTCTGCCTTGGTTGTTTCTCTGCTATCGCCTCTCTGGTCTGCGTCGGTTGTTTCTCTGCTATGCCCTCTCTGGTCTGCCTTGGTTGTTTCTCTGCTATCGCCTCTCTAGTCTGCTATCGCCTCTCTGGTCTGCCTCGGTTGTTTCTCTGCTATCGCCTCTCTGGTCTGCCTCGGTTGTTTCTCTGCTATCACCTCTCTAATCTGCCTCGGTTGTTTCTCTGCTATCGCCTCTCAGGTCTGCTTCGGTTGTTTCTCTGTTATCGCCTCTCTAGTCTGCCTCGGTTGTTTCTCTGCTATCGCCTCTCTAGTCTGCCTCGGTTGTTTCTCTGCTATCGCCTCTCAGGTCTGCCTCGGTTTTTTCTCTGTTATCACCTCTCTGGTCTGCCATTGGTTGTTTCTCTGCTATCGCCTCTCTAGTCTGCCTCGGTTGTTTCTCTGCTATCGCCTCTCAGGTCTGCCTCGGTTTTTTCTCTGTTATCACCTCTCTGGTCTGCCTCGGTTGTTTCTCTGCTATGCCCTCTCTAGTCTGTCTCGGTTGTTTCTCTGCTATCGCCTCTCTGGTCTTCCTCGGTTGTTTCTCTGCTATCGCCTCTCTGGTCTGCCTCGGTTGTTTCTCTGCTATCGCCTCTCTGGTCTGCCTCGGTTGTTTCTCTGCTATCACCTCTCTAGTCTTCCTCAGGTGTTTCTCTGCTATCGCCTCTCTGGTCTTCCTCGGTTGTTTCTCTGCTATCACCTCTCTAGTCTTCCTCGGTTGTTTCTCTGCTATCACCTCTCTAGTCTGTCTCGGTTGTTTCTCTGCTATCGACTCTCTGGTCTGCCTCGGTTGTTTCCTTCCCTTTAGTAAGGCAAGCCAAGCTCAAAGCTTCTTCTCTCTCTCCTGGAGGTGTCTACCTGGCTGAGTAGGTCTGTGTCCCTGCCTGGGGGTGTCTACCTGGCTGAGTAGGTCTGTGTCCCTGCCTGGGGGTGTCTACCTGGCTGAGTAGGTCTGTGTCCCTGCCTGGGGGTGTCTACCTGGCTTAGTAGGTCTGTGTCCCTGCCTGGGGGTGTCTACCTGGCTGAGTAATGTCTGTGTCCCTGCCTGGTGTTTACCTGGTGTTTACCTGGCTCTAGTGGCTGAGGTCTGTGTCCCTGCCTGGGGTGTCTACCTGGCTGAGTAGGTCTGTGTCCCTGCCTGGGGGTGTCTACCTGGCTGAGTAGGTCTGTGTCCCTGCCTGGGGGTGTCTACCTGGCTGAGTAGGTCTGTGTCCCTGCCTGGGGGTGTCTACCTGTCTGAGTAAGGTCTTTGTCCCTGCCTGGGGGTGTCTATCTGGCTGAGTAGGTCTTTGTCCCTGCCTGGGGGTGTCGACCTGGCTGAGTAGGTCTGTGTCCCTGCCTGGGGTGTCTACCTGGCTGAGTAGGTCTGTGTCCCTGCCTGGGGGTGTCTACCTGGCTGAGTAGGTCTATGTCCCTGCCTGGGGGTGTCGACCTGGCTGAGTAGGTCTGTGTCCCTGCCTGGGGGTGTCGACTTGGCTGAGTAGGTCTGTGTCCCTGCCTGGGGTGTCTACCTGGCTGAGTAGGTCTGTGTCCCTGCCTGGGGGTGTCGACCTGGCTGAGTAGGTCTGTGTCCCTGCCTGGGGGTGTCCCCACCCTGAGATGGGCCATCTGTCTCTCCACCCTGAGCGTTGATGATTCATCAAGCAGAGACCGTAGAAAAGCCAGATTTAGACATTGTATATAATTTTAAAGTTCATTTTCACACCTTGCTGTTCATATAAATAATGTATTATATTTGACCAGTTTCTCACAATTATTTATCATGGGAAAAGAGAGAGGTTTTGGGAGATAAATTCTGTTAAATCTCGCTAACCGGGTTCCCGCCATTCAACCCCAGTTGTGTCCACTCAGAGGCTAGGAGGTGTTGATGGTTGTGTTGTAACATGGTCCTATATGGGGTCTCTAGGTGTTGATGGTTGTGTTGTAACATGGTCCTATATGGGGTCTCTAGGTGTTGATGGTTGTGTTGTAACATGGTCCTATATGGGGTCTCTAGGTGGTGTTAATGGTTGTGTTGTAACATGGTCCTATATGGGGTCTCTAGGTGTTGATGGTTGTGTTGTAACATGGTCCTATATGGGGTCTCTAGGAGGTGTTGATGGTTGTGTTGTAACATGGTCCTATATGGGGTCTCTAGGAGGTGTTGATGGTTGTGTTGTAACATGGTCCTATATGGGGTCTCTAGGATGTGTTGATGGTTGTGTTGTAACATGGTCCTATATGGGGTCTCTAGGAGGTGTTGATGGTTGTGTTGTAACATGGTCCTATATGGGGTCTCTAGGTGTTGATGGTTGTGTTGTAACATGGTCCTATATGGGGTCTCTAGGTGTTGATGGTTGTGTTGTAACATGGTCCTATATGGGGTCTCTAGGATGTGTTGATGGTTGTGTTGTAACATGGTCCTATATGGGGTCTCTAGGAGATGTTGATGGTTGTGTTGTAACATGGTCCTATATGGGGTCTCTAGGTGTTGATGGTTGTGTTGTAACATGGTCCTATATGGGGTCTCTAGGTGTTGATGGTTGTGTTGTAACATGGTCCTATATGGGGTCTCTAGGTGGTGTTAATGGTTGTGTTGTAACATGGTCCTATATGGGGTCTCTAGGAGGTGTTGATGGTTGTGTTGTAACATGGTCCTATATGGGGTCTCTAGGAGGTGTTGATGGTTGTGTTGTAACATGGTCCTATATGGGGTCTCTAGGTGTTGATGGTTGTGTTGTAACATGGTCCTATATGGGGTCTCTAGGAGGTGTTGATGGTTGTGTTGTAACATGGTCCTATATGGGGTCTCTAGGAGGTGTTGATGGTTGTGTTGTAACATGGTCCTATATGGGGTCTCTAGGTGGTGTTGATGGTTGTGTTGTAACATGGTCCTATATGGGGTCTCTAGGTGTTGATGGTTGTGTTGTAACATGGTCCTATATGGGGTCTCTAGGTGGTGTTGATGGTTGTGTTGTAACATGGTCCTATGTGGGGTCTCTAGGTGTTGATGGTTGTGTTGTAACATGGTCCTATATGGGGTCTCTAGGTGGTGTTGATGGTTGTGTTGTAACATGGTCCTATATGGGGTCTCTAGGAGGTGTTGATGGTTGTGTTGTAACATGGTCCTATATGGGGTCTCTAGGTGTTGATGGTTGTGTTGTAACATGGTCCTATATGGGGTCTCTAGGAGGTGTTGATGGTTGTGTTATAACATGGTCCTATATGGGGTCTCTAGGTGTTGATGGTTGTTTTATAACATGGTTCTATATGGGGTCTCTAGGAGGTGTTGATGGTTGTGTTGTAACATGGTCCTATATGGGGTCTCTAGGTGGTGTTGATGGTTGTGTTGTAACATGGTCCTATATGGGGTCTCTAGGTGTTGATGGTTGTGTTGTAACATGGTCCTATATGGGGTCTCTAGGTGGTGTTGATGGGTGTGTTGTAACATGGTCATATATGGGGTCTCTAGGTGGTGTTGATGGTTGTGTTGTAACATGGTCCTATATGGTGTCTATAGGTGTTGATGGTTGTGTTGTAACATGGTCCTATATGGGGTCTCTAGGTGGTGTTGATGGTTGTGTTGTAACATGGTCCTATATGGGGTCTCTAGGAGGTGTTGATGGTTGTGTTGTAACATGGTCCTATATGGGGTCTCTAGGTGGTTGTTGATGGTTGTGTTGTAACATGGTCCTATATGGGGTCTCTAGGAGGTGTTGATGGTTGTGTTGTAACATGGTCCTATATGGGGTCTCTAGGAGGTGTTGATGGTTGTGTTGTAACATGGTCCTATATGGGGTCTCTAGGTGTTGATGGTTGTGTTGTAACATGGTCCTATATGGGGTCTCTAGGTGTTGATGGTTGTGTTGTAACATGGTCCTATATGGGGTCTCTAGGAGGTGTTGATGGTTGTGTTGTAACATGGTCCTATATGGGGTCTCTAGGAGGTGTTGATGGTTGTGTTGTAACATGGTCCTATATGGGGTCTCTAGGTGTTGATGGTTGTGTTGTAACATGGTCCTATATGGGGTCTCTAGGTGGTGTTGATGGTTGTGTTGTAACATGGTCCTATGTGGGGTCTCTAGGTGTTGATGGTTGTGTTGTAACATGGTCCTATATGGGGTCTGTAGGTGTTGATGGTTGTGTTGTAACATGGTCCTATATGGGGTCTCTAGGAGTTGTTGATGGTTGTGTTGTAACATGGTCCTATATGGGGTCTCTAGGTGTTGATGGTTGTGTTGTAACATGGTCCTATATGGGGTCTCTAGGAGGTGTTGATGGTTGTGTTATAACATGGTCCTATATGGGGTCTCTAGGTGTTGATGGTTGTGTTGTAACATGGTCCTATATGGGGTCTCTAGGAGGTGTTGATGGTTGTGTTGTAACATGGTCCTATATGGGGTCTCTAGGTGTTGATGGTTGTGTTGTAACATGGTCCTATATGGGGTCTCTAGGGGTCTCTAGGTGTTGATGGTTGTGTTGTAACATGGTGCCATATGGGGTCTCTAGGAGGTGTTGATGGTTGTGTTGTAACATGGTCCTATATGGGGTCTCTAGGTGTTGATGGTTGTGTTGTAAGATGGTCCTATATGGGGTCTCTAGGTGTTGATGGTTGTGTTGTAACATGGTCCTATATGGGGTCTCTAGGTGTTGATGGTTGTGTTGTAAAATGGTCCTATATAGGTGTTGATGGTTGTGTTGTAACATGGTCCTATATGGGGTCTCTAGGTTTTGATGGTTGTGTTGTAACATGGTCCTATATGGGGTCTGTAGGTGTTGATGGTTGTGTTGTAACATGGTCCTATATGGGGTCTCTAGGTGTTGATGGTTGTGTTGTAACATGGTCCTATATGGGGTCTCTAGGTGTTGATGGTTGTGTTGTAACATGGTCCTATATGGGGTCTCTAGGAGGTGTTGATGGTTGTGTTGTAACATGGTCCTATATGGGGTCTCTAGGAGGTGTTGATGGTTGTGTTGTAACATGGTCCTATATGGGGTCTCTAGGTGTTGATGGTTGTGTTGTAACATGGTCCTATATGGGGTCTCTAGGAGGTGTTGATGGTTGTGTTGTAACATGGTCCTATATGGGGTCTCTAGGAGGTGTTGATGGTTGTGTTGTAACATGGTCCTATATGGGGTCTCTAGGTGTTGATGGTGTTGATGGTTGTGTTGTAACATGGTCCTATATGGGGTCTCTAGGTGTTGATGGTTGTGTTGTAACATGGTCCTATATGGGGTCTCTAGGAGGTGTTGATGGTTGTGTTGTAACATGGTCCTATATGGGGTCTCTAGGAGTTGTTGATGGTTGTGTTGTAACATGGTCCTATATGGGGTCTCTAGGTGTTGATGGTTGTGTTGTAACATGGTCCTATATGGGGTCTCTAGGAGGTGTTGATGGTTGTGTTGTAACATGGTCCTATATGGGGTCTCTAGGTGTTGATGGTTGTGTTGTAACATGGTCCTATATGGGGTCTCTAGGAGGTGTTGATGGTTGTGTTGTAACATGGTCCTATATGGGGTCTCTAGGTGTTGATGGTTGTGTTGTAACATGGTCCTATATGGGGTCTCTAGGAGGTGTTGATGGTTGTGTTGTAACATGGTCCATATGGGGTCTCTAGGAGGTGTTGATGGTTGTGTTGTAACATGGTCCTATATGGGGTCTCTAGGTGTTGATGGTTGTGTTGTAACATGGTCCTATATGGGGTCTCTAGGTGTTGATGGTTGTGTTGTAACATGGTCCTATATGGGGTCTCTAGGTGTTGATGGTTGTGTTGTAAAATGGTCCTATATAGGTGTTGATGGTTGTGTTGTAACATGGTCCTATATGGGGTCTCTAGGTTTTGATGGTTGTGTTGTAACATGGTCCTATATGGGGTCTCTAGGTGTTGATGGTTGTGTTGTAACATGGTCCTATATGGGGTCTCTAGGTGTTGATGGTTGTGTTGTAACATGGTCCTATATGGGGTCTGTAGGTGTTGATGGTTGTGTTGTAACATGGTCCTATATGGGGTCTCTAGGAGTTGTTGATGGTTGTGTTGTAACATGGTCCTATATGGGGTCTCTAGGTGTTGATGGTTGTGTTGTAACATGGTCCTATGGGGTCTCTAGGATGTTGATGGTTGTGTTGTAAAATGGTCCTATATGGGGTGTTGATGGTTGTGTTGTAACATGGTCCTATATGGGGTCTCTAGGTCTCTTGATGGTTGTGTTGTAACATGGTCCTATATGGGGTCTCTAGGTGTTGATGGTTGTGTTGTAACATGGTCCTATATGGGGTCTCTAGGTGTTGATGGTTGTGTTGTAACATGGTCCTATATGGGGTCTCTAGGTGTTGATGGTTGTGTTGTAACATGGTCCTATATGGGGTCTCTAGGAGGTGTGTTGATGGTTGTGTTGTAACATGGTCCTATATGGGGTCTCTAGGTGTTGATGGTTGTGTTGTAACATGGTCCTATATGGGGTCTCTAGGAGGTGTTGATGGTTGTGTTGTAACATGGTCCTAGGTATGGGGTCTCTAGGTGTTGATGGTTGTGTTGTAACATGGTCCTATATGGGGTCTCTAGGTGGTGTTGATGGTTGTGTTGTAACATGGTCCTATATGGGGTCTCTAGGAGGTGTTGATGGTTGTGTTGTAACATGGTCCTATATGGGGTCTCTAGGTGTTGATGGTTGTGATGTAACATGGTCCTATATGGGGTCTCTAGGTGTTGATGGTTGTGTTGTAACATGGTCCTATATGGGGTCTCTAGGTGTTGATGGTTGTGTTGTAACATGGTCCTATATGGGGTCTCTAGGAGGTGTTGATGGTTGTGTTGTAACATGGTCCTATATGGGGTCTCTAGGTGTTGATGGTTGTGTTGTAACATGGTCCTATATGGGGTCTCTAGGTGTTGATGGTTGTGTTGTAACATGGTCCTATATGGGGTCTCTAGGTGTTGATGGTTGTGTTGTAACATGGTCCTATATGGGGTCTCTAGGTGTTGATGGTTGTGTTGTAACATGGTCCTATATGGGGTCTCTAGGTGTTGATGGTTGTGTGGTAACATGGTCCTATATGGGGTCTCTAGGTGTTGATGGTTGTGTTGTAACATTTTCCTATATGGGGTCTCTAGGTGGTGTTGATGGTTGTGTTGTAACATGGTCCTATATGGGGTCTCTAGGAGGTGTTGATGGTTGTGTTGTAACATGGTTCTATATGGGGTCTCTAGGAGGTGTTGATGGTTCTGTTGTAACATGGTCCTATATGGGGTCTCTAGGTGTTGAAACATGGTCCTATATGGGGTCTGTAGGTGTTGATGGTTGTGATGTAACATGGTCCTATATGGGTCTCTAGGTGTTGATGGTTCTGTTGTAACATGGTCCTATATGGGGTCTCTAGGTGTTGATGGTTGTGTTGTAACATGGTCCTATATGGGGTCTGTAGGTGTTGATGGTTGTGTTGTAACATGGTCCTATATGGGGTCTCTAGGTGTTGATGGTTGTTGGGGGACAGGTAGTGGCTGTGTTTGGAGGTATATTTAGCTGGGGGACAGGTAGTGGCTGTGACTGGAGGTATATTTAGCTGGGGGACAGGTAGTGGCTGTGACTGGAGGTATATTTAGCTGGGGGACAGGTAGTGGCTGTGACTGTGGGGACAGGTAGTGGCTGTGACTGTGGGGACAGGTAGTGGCTGTGACTGGGGGGTATATTTAGCTGGGGGACAGGTAGTGGCTGTGACTTGGGGTATATTTAGCTGGGGGGACCGTTTTTGTGTGGCTAGTAGTCCCTAGAAATGCCAGAAGCTAGGAAGAAACCTAGAGAGGAACCAGGCTATGAGGGGTGGCCAGTCCTCTTCTGGCTGTGCCGGGTGGAGATTATAACAGAACATGGCCAAGATGTTCAAATGTTCATAGATGGCCAGCAGGGTCAAATAATAATAATCACAGTAGTTGTAGAGGGCGCAACAGGTCAGCACCTCAGGAGTAAATGTCAGTTGGCTTTTCATAGCCGATCATTAAGAGTTAGAGACAGCAGGTGCAGTAGAGATAGAGAGTCAAAAACAGCAGGTCTGGGACAAGGTACCACGTCTTTTAGTGACTCTGTCTTTCTGTTCTCCTTCTCTCTCTCTTTGAAAGAATTGTGTCCACTTTTTGATCCTGTGAGAATCGTGACGTCTTTTTTTAAAATGCAGATATTTAGTTAGATTGCTCTCTGTCGTTACCTCACATTTCATCATCTGTGAGGGTATTCTGTCTCACAGAGTGGATATAAGACGCAGCACAGTAGCCGATCCTACTGTCTGTCTGTCTGTCTGTCTGTCTGTCTGTAGGGGCTAATACAGGCTCTGTCTGTCTGTCTGTCTGTCTGTCTGTCTGTCTGTCTGTCTGTCTGTCTGTCTGTCTGTCTGTCTGTCTGTCTGTCTGTAGGGGCTAATACAGGCTCTGTCTGTCTGTCTGTCTGTCTGTCTGTCTGTCTGTCTGTCTGTCTGTCTGTCTGTCTGTCTGTCTGTAGGGGCTAATACAGGCTCTGTCTGTCTGTCTGTCTGTCTGTCTGTCTGTCTGTCTGTCTGTCTGTCTGTCTGTCTGTCTGTCTGTCTGTCTGGGTGATCCTAGGTCTGTCTGTCTGTCTGTCTGTCTGTCTGTCAGGCCCTGTCTGTCTGTCTGTCTGTCTGTCTGTCTGTCTGTCTGTCTGTCTGTCTGTCTGTCTGTCTGTGGGGCTAATACAGGCTCTGTCTGTCTGTCTGTCTGTCTGTCTGTCTGTCTGTCTGTCTGTCTGTCTGTCTGTCTGTCTGTCTGTCTGTCTGGGTGATCCTACTGTCTGTCTGTCTGTCTGTCTGTCTGTCTGTCTGTCTGTCTGTCTGGTGATCCTACTGTCTGTCTGTCTGTCTGTCTGTCTGGGTGATCCTACTGTCTGCCTGTCTGTCTGTCTGCCTGCCTGCCTGTCTGTCTGCCTGTCTCTCTCTCTTTCTGGGTGATCCTACTGTCTGTCTGTCTGTCTGTCTCTCTGTCTCTCTGTGTATTAGTATCAGTATTAATAGGAACCATGTGCTCTGCTACATTATTAGTATTAATATGAACCATGTGCTCTGCTACATTATCAGTATCAGTATGAACCATGTGCTCTGCTACATTATTAGTATTAATATGAACCATGTGCTCTGCTACATTATCAGTATTAATATGAACCATGCGCTCTGCTACATTATTAATATGAACCATGTGCTCTGCTACATTATTAGTATCAGTATTAATATGAACCATGTGCTCTGCTACATTATTAGTATTAATATGAACCATGTGCTCTGCTACATTATTAGTATCAGTATGAACCATGTGCTCTGCTACATTATTAGTATCAGTATTAATATGAACCATGTGCTCTGCTACATTATTACTATTAATATGAACCATGTGCTCTGCTACATTATTAGTATTAATATGAACCATGTGCTCTGCTACATTATTAGTATCAGTATGAACCATGTGCTCTGCTACATTATTAGTATTAATATGAACCATGTGCTCTGCTACATTATTAGTATCAGTATGAACCATGTGCTCTGCTACATTATTAGTATTAGTATGAACCATGTGCTCTGCTACATTATTAGTATTAATATGAACCATGTGCTCTGCTACATTATTAGTATCAGTATGAACCATGTGCCCTGCTACATTATCAGTATCAGTATGAACCATGTGCTCTGCTACATTATCAGTATCAGTATGAACCATGTGCTCTGCTACATTATCAGTATCAGTATGAACCATGTGCTCTGCTACATTATCAGTATCAGTATGAACCATGTGCCCTGCTACATTATCAGTATCAGTATGAACCATGTGCCCTGCTACATTATCAGTATCAGTATGAACCATGTGCCTGCTACATTATCAGTATCAGTATGAACCATGTGCTCTGCTACATTATCAGTATCAGTATGAACCATGTGCTCCTGCTACATTATCAGTATCAGTATGAACCATGTGTCCTGCTACATTATTAGTATCAGTATGAACCATGTGCCTGCTACATTATCAGTATTAATATGAACCATGTGCTCTGCTACATTATTAGTATTAGTATGAACCATGTGCTCTGCTACATTATCAGTATCAGTATGAACCATGTGCCCTGCTACATTATTAGTATTAATATGAACCATGTGCTCTGCTACATTATCAGTATCAGTATGAACCATGTGCTCTGCTACATTATCAGTATCAGTATGAACCATGTGCCCTGCTACATTATTAGTATTAATATGAACCATGTGCTCTGCTACATTATCAGTATCAGTATGAACCATGTGCTCTGCTACATTATCAGTATCAGTATGAACCATGTGCCCTGCTACATTATTAGTATTAATATGAACCATGTGCTCTGCTACATTATCAGTATCAGTATGAACCATGTGCTCTGCTACATTATCAGTATCAGTATGAACCATGTGCTCTGCTACATTATCAGTATCAGTATGAACCATGTGTCCTGCTACATTATCAGTATCAGTATGAACCATGTGCTCTGCTACATTATCAGTATCAGTATGAACCATGTGCTCTGCTACATTATCAGTATCAGTATGAACCATGTGCTCTGCTACATTATCAGTATCAGTATGAACCATGTGCTCCTGCTACATTATTAGTATCAGTATGAACCATGTGCTCTGCTACATTATCAGTATCAGTATGAACCATGTGCTCTGCTACATTATCAGTATCAGTATGAACCATGTGCTCTGCTACATTATCAGTATCAGTATGAACCATGTGCTCTGCTACATTATCAGTATCAGTATGAACCATGTGCTCTGCTACATTATCAGTATCAGTATGAACCATGTGCTCTGCTACATTATCAGTATCAGTATGAACCATGTGCTCTGCTACATTATCAGTATCAGTATGAACCATGTGCTCTGCTACATTATCAGTATCAGTATGAACCATGTGCTCTGCTACATTATCAGTATCAGTATGAACCATGTGCTCTGCTACATTATCAGTATCAGTATGAACCATGTGCTCTGCTACATTATCAGTATCAGTATGAACCATGTGCTCTGCTACATTATCAGTATCAGTATGAACCATGTGCTCTGCTACATTATCAGTATCAGTATGAACCATGTGCTCTGCTACATTATCAGTATCAGTATGAACCATGTGTCCTGCTACATTATCAGTATCAGTATGAACCATGTGTCTGCTACATTATCAGTATCAGTATGAACCATGTGCTCTGCTACATTATCAGTATCAGTATGAACCATGTGCTCTGCTACATTATCAGTATCAGTATGAACCATGTGCTCTGCTACTCTGCTCTCTCATGTAAAGCCTCATTATGTACCAGATGTCATTTCCCCTCCCTGGGTTGGTCCAGCTAGCGAGCTTCAACTCCCTGTCCACTGCCCAGCCAGCTTAGTCTTTGCAGGGATTTAGGGGCTGTATCCCAAATAGCACCTTGTTCTCTGTGTAGTGCGCTAGAGCCCATAGGGCTGTGGTCAAATGAAGTGCACTATCTAGGGAAAGGGGTGCCATTGGAGCCAGGGCCTTTTATACAGTGGAAAGTGTTGTAATTACTGTGTGTATCTAATGTTCCTCCACTGGGAGAGTGTTGGGAAGCCCAGTAAACAGTCGGACCACACAGATACACAGAACCAGATCCTGCTACAGTAGCTTGGGGCAGGTTGTCCTACAGTGTGAGGTTGTGTGTGTTGTCGTACAGTGTGAGTGTGTGTGTGTGTGTGAGTGTGTGTGTTTGTCGTACAGTGTGAGTGTGTGTGTGTTGTCGTACAGTGTGAGTGTGTGTGTGTGTTGTCGTACAGTGTGAGTGTGTGTGTGTGTTGTTGTACAGTGTGTGTGTGTGTGTTGTTGTACAGTGTGAGTGTGTGTGTGTGGTACAGTGTGAGTGTGTGTGTTGTCGTACAGTGTGAGTGTGTGTGTTGTGGTACAGTGTGAGTGTGTGTGTTGTCGTACAGTGTGAGTGTGTGTGTGTGTGTGTCGTACAGTGTGAGTGTGTGTGTGTTTGTCGTACAGTGTGAGTGTGTGTGTGTTGTCGTACAGTGTGAGTGTGTGTGTTGTGTGTGTGTGTGTGTGTTGTCGTACAGTGTGTGTGTGTGTGTTGTTACAGTGTGTGTGTGTGTGTCGTACAGTGTGAGTGTGTGTGTTGTCGTACAGTGTGAGTGTGTGTGTGTTGTCGTACAGTGTGAGTGTGTGTGTTGTCGTACAGTGTGAGTGTGTGTGTGTCGTACAGTGTGTGTGTGTGTTGTCGTACAGTGTGTGTGTGGTGTTGTCGTACAGTGTGAGTGTGTGTGTTGTCGTACAGTGTGAGTGTGTGTGTTGTCGTACAGTGTGAGTGTGTGTGTCGTCAGTGTGAGTGTGTGTGTTGTCGTACAGTGTGTGTGTGGTGTTGTCGTACAGTGTGAGTGTGTGTGTGGTCTTACAGTGTGTGTGTGGTCGTACAGTGTGAGTGTGTGTGTGTTGTCGTACAGTGTGTGTGTGTGTGTTGTGGTACGTACAGTGTGAGTGTGTGTGTGTGTGTGTCGTACAGTGTGAGTGTGTGTGTGTGTCGTACAGTGTGAGTGTGTGTGTTGTGTGTGTGTGTGTGTGTGTTGTCGTACAGTGTGAGTGTGTGTGTGTGTCGTACAGTGTGTGTGTGTGTGTGTGTTGCCGTACAGTGTGAGTGTGTGTGTTGTCGTACAGTGTGAGTGTGTGTGTTGCCGTACAGTGTGAGTGTGTGTGTGTGTGTGTCGTACAGTGTGAGTGTGTGTGTGTGTGTTGTCGTACAGTGTGAGTGTGTGTGTGTGTCGTGTGAGTGTCGTGTTGTCGTACAGTGTGAGTGTGTGTGTGTGTGTGTTGCCGTACAGTGTGTGTGTGTGTGTGTGTGTGAGTGTGTGTGTTGTCGTACAGTGTGTGTGTGTTGTCGTACAGTGTGTGTGTGTGTGTTGTCGTACAGTGTGTGTTGTCGTACAGTGTGAGTGTGTGTGTTGTCGTAGTGTGTGTGTGTGTGTCGTACAGTGTGAGTGTGTGTGTGTGTGTTGTCGTACAGTGTGAGTGTGTGTGTGTGTGTGTGTTGTCGTACAGTGTGAGTGTGTGTGTGTTGTCGTACAGTGTGAGTGTGTGTGTGTTGTTACAGTGTGAGTGTGTGTGTTGTGGTACAGTGTGAGTGTGTGTGTGTGTTGTGGTACAGTGTGAGTGTGTGTGTGTTGTCGTACAGTGTGAGTTGTGTGTTGTCGTACAGTGTGTGTGTGTGTGTGTTGTCGTACAGTGTGAGTGTGTGTTGTCGTACAGTGTGTGTGTGTGTGTTGTCGTACAGTGTGTGTGTGTGTGTCGTGTGTGTGTGTGTGTTGTCGTACAGTGTGTGTGTGTTGTCGTACAGTGTGTGTGTGTGTGTTGTCGTACAGTGTGAGTGTGTGTGTTGTCGTACAGTGTGTGTGTGTGTGTTGTCGTACAGTGTGAGTGCGTGTCTCGTAAGCGGTTGTTGTATAACAGGTAGCTGTAAACTGCTGGGAGGCGCTGAGTGATTCCCTCTGCATCGTACTGTAGTGACGCTGCCTTCTGTTACCGAGCTGTTGCTAGGCTCCTCTGCTCTGTAGCAACCAAGGAGGGAAGCGGGTTTCATTTCTGCAGTGAATTTATCCTGTCAAATATTTAATCTTCAGGCAAAACACAGTAACATGAGATTAACTCTCTGTAAACACCAAGGCTATTATAGTTCTGTTATTATTAGTTATAAACAACAAGGTTATTATAGTTCTGTTATTATTAGTTGTAAACAACAAGGTTATTATAGTTCTGTTATTATTAGTTATAAACAACAAGGTTATTATAGTTCTGTTATTATAGTTCTGTTATTATTAGTTATAAACAACAAGGTTATTATAGTTCTGTTATTATTAGTTATAAACAACAAGGCTATTATAGTTCTGTTATTATTAGTTGTAAACAACAAGGTTATTATAGTTCTGTTATTATAGTTCTGTTATTATTAGTTGTAAACACCAAGGTTATTATAGTTCTGTTATTATTAGTTGTAAACAACAAGGTTATTATAGTTCTGTTATTATTAGTTGTAAACAACAAGGTTATTATAGTTCTGTTATTATAGTTCTGTTATTATTAGTTGTAAACAACAAGGTTATTATAGTTCTGTTATTATTAGTTGTAAACAACAAGGTTATTATAGTTCTGTTATTATAGTTCTGTTATTATTAGTTGTAAACAACAAGGTTATTATAGTTCTGTTATTATTAGTTGTAAACAACAAGGTTATTATAGTTCTGTTATTATAGTTCTGTTATTATTAGTTGTAAACAACAAGGTTATTATAGTTCTGTTATTATTGTTGTAAACTGTGTGGCAAGGTTATTATAGTTCTGTTATTATTAGTTGTAAACAACAACTGTTATTATAGTTCTGTTATTATAGTTCTGTTATTATTAGTTGTAAACAAGACTCTGTCTCTCCTACTGTGTGGCAGTACTCAGTGACTGGCCACTGTCTCTCCTACTGTGTGGCAGTACTCAGTGACGAGCCACTGTCTCTCCTACTGTGTGGCTGTACTCAGTGACGGGCCACTGTCTCTCCTACTGTGTGGCTGTACTCAGTGACGGGCCACTGTCTCTCCTACTGTGTGGCTGTACTCAGTGACGGGCCACTGTCTCTCCTACTGTGTGGCAGTACTCAGTGACGGGCCACTGTCTCTCCTACTGTGTGGCAGTACTCAGTGACGGGCCACTGTCTCTCCTACTGTGTGGCAGTACTCAGTGACGGGCCACTGTCTCTCCTACTGTGTGGCAGTACTCAGTGACGGGCCACTGTCTCTCCTACTGTGTGGCAGTACTCAGTGACGGCCACTGTCTCTCCTACTGTGTGGCAGTACTCAGTGACTGGCCACTGTCTCTCCTTCTGGGTGTCAGTATTCAGCTTTACATTGGCTGTCCCAAATGGCACCTTTCTTATTTATACAGCACCTGTCTGTATGTTTGTCTGTCTCTCTGTCTGTCTCTTTTCTCTGTCTGCCTCTTCTCTCTGTCTCTCTCGGTCTCTCTCTCTGTCTCTGTCTCTCTCTCTCTGTCTCTGTCTCTCTGTCTCTCTCTCTCTCTCTCTCTGTCTCTCTCTCTCTCTCTCTCTGTCTCTCTCTTAGACAGATCTCCCACAGAGTGTGTGTGGTTCAGACAGAGCTGTCTAATTGACAGGGAGTCCTCCACTCTCCTGTCTTAATTACCTGAAGAGGAGAGAAAAGTGACAGAACAGAACGCAGCGGAAGAGGAGAGAAAAGTGACAGAACAGAACGCAGCGGAAGTCAAAGAGCTCCCCTGACTCTCTCCGTCTGCCTCCGTGGCTGTTGTGTGTCTGTCTGTTGCTGTCTGTGTGTTTTAACATGTAGTCTAACATGTCTTTAGTGGTGGGAGCTCCCCTGACTCTCTCTGTCTGCCTCTGTGGCTGTCTGTGTGTTTTAACATGTAGTCTAACATGCTATGTCTTTAGTGGTGAGAATGTAGCATAGTTTTCACACCCATGGACATATTCCACATTTTGTTTCTGTTACAGACTGAATTCAAAATGGATTAAATACATTTTCTCACCTACATCTACACACAATACCCAATATAAACTTTAGCAAATGTACATAAGCTCTGTTAAGTTAGATGGGGAGCGATGGTGACCACGCTCTGCTAAGTTAGATGGGGAGCGATGGTGACCACGCTCTGCTAAGTTAGATGGGGAGCGATGGTGACCACGCTCTGCTAAGTTAGATGGGGAGCGATGGTGACCACGCTCTGCTAAGTTAGATGGGGAGCGATGGTGACCAAGCTCTGCTAAGTTAGATGGGGAGCGATGGTGACCACGCTCTGTTAAGTTAGATGGGGAGCGATGGTGACCACGCTCTGCTAAGTTAGATGGGGAGCGATGGTGACCACGCTCTGCTAAGTTAGATGGGGAGCGATGGTGACCACGCTCTGCTAAGTTAGATGGGGAGCGATGGTGACCACGCTCTGCTAAGTTAGATGGGGAGCGATGGTGACCACGCTCTGCTAAGTTAGATGGGGAGCGATGGTGACCACGCTCTGCTAAGTTAGATGGGGAGCGATGGTGACCAAGCTCTGCTAAGTTAGATGGGGAGCGATGGTGACCAGCAATCCTTAAGTCTTTCCAGAGATTTTCAAATGGGATTCAAGTCTGGGATTTGTCTGGACCACTCAAGGACTTTCACATTCTTGTTCTGGAGTCATTTCAGCATTGCTTTGGCTGTATGCTTAGAGTCATTGTCCTGTTGAAATGTAAATCTCCAGTTTAAGGTCGTTTCTACTCTGGAGCAGGTTCTCATTAAGGCTCTGCCTGTATTTGGCTCTATTCATTGTTCCCTCCATCCTTACTAGTCTCCCAGGCAGCAGCTACTCTTCCTGGGGTTTATTATGGATCCCCGTTAGTTCCTGCCAAGGCAGCAGCTACTCTTCCTGGGGTTTATTATGGATCCCCATTAGTTCCTGCCAAGGCAGCAGCTACTCTTCCTGGGGGTTATTATGGATCCCCATTAGTTCCTGCCAAGGCAGCATCTACTCTTCCTGGGGTTTATTATGGATCCCCATTAGTTCCTGCCAAGGCAGCAGCTACTCTTCCTGGGGTTTATTATGAATCCCCATTAGTTCCTGCCAAGGCAGCAGCTACTCTTCCTGGGGTCCGAACAAATGAAGGCAAAACAGAATGTTTGTGTTGCTTAACAGTCCCCGCTGTTCCATAAGGTGTATTTTTACCTGCTTTTTAAAACTGATTCTACTGCTGCATCAGTTACCTGATGTGGAATAGAGTTCCATGTAGTCATGGCTCTATGTAGTACTGTGGAATAGAGTTCTATGTAGTCATGGCTCTATGTAGTACTGTGGAATAGAGTTCCATGTAGTCGTGGCTCTATGTAGTACTGTGGAATAGAGTTCAATGTAGTCGAGGCTCTGTATAGTACTGTGGAATAGAGTTCCATGTAGTCATGGCTCTATGTAGTACTGTGGAATAGAGTTCCATGTAGTCTTGGCTCTATGTAGTACTGTGGAATAGAGTTCCATGTAGTCATGGCTCTATGTAGTACTGTGGAATAGAGTTCCATGTAGTCATGGCTCTATGTAGTACTGTGGAATAGAGTTCCATGTAGTCATGGCTCTATGTAGTACTGTGGAATAGAGTCCATGTAGTCATGGCTCTATGTAGTACTGTGGAATAGAGTTCCATGTAGTCATGGCTCTATGTCTGTGGAATAGAGTTCCATGTGGAATAGAGTTCCATGTAGTCATGGCTCTATGTAGTACTGTGGAATAGAGTTCCATGTAGTCTTGGCTCTATGTAGTACTGTGGAATAGAGTTCCATGTAGTCTTGGCTCTATGTAGTACTGTGGAATAGAGTTCCATGGAGTCATGGCTCTATGTAGTACTGTGGAATAGAGTTCCATGTAGTCATGGCTCTATGTAGTACTGTGGAATAGAGTTCCATGGAGTCATGGCTCTATGTAGTACTGTGGAATAGAGTTCCATGTAGTCTTGGCTCTATGTAGTACTGTGGAATAGAGTTCCATGGAGTCATGGCTCTATGTAGTACTGTGGAATAGAGTTCCATGTAGTCGTGGCTCTATGTAGTACCCTGCACCTCCCAAAGTCTGTTCTGGACTTGGGGGACTGTGAAGAGACCTCTGGTGACATATCTTGTGGGGTATCCATTGGTGACTGAGCTGTGTGCCAGTAGTTTAAACAGACCTCTGGTGACATATCTTGTGGGGTATCCATTGGTGACTGAGCTGTGTGTCAGTCGTTTAAACAGACAGCTTGGTGCATTCAGCATGTCAACTCTTCTTTCAAAAACAAGTAGTGAGGAAGTCATTCTCTCCTCCACTTTGAACCAGGAGAGATTGACATGCATCTTATTATTGCTAGCTCTCCATGTACATTTAAGGGCCAGCCGTGCTGCCCTGTTCTGAGACAGCTGTAATTTACCAAGTCCCTCTTTGTGGCACCTGACCACACGACTGAACAGTAGTCCAGGTGGGACAAAACTAGGGCCTGTAAGACCTGCCTTGTTGATAGTGCTGTTAAGAAGGTAGAAACTAGGGCCTGTAGGACCTGCCTTGTTGATAGTGTTGTTAAGAAGGTAGAAGCTAGGGCCTGTAGGACCTGCCTTGTTGATAGTGTTGTTAAGAAGATAGAAACTAGGGCCTGTAGGACCTGCCTTGTTGATAGTGTTGTTAAGAAGGTAGAAACTAGGGCCTGTAGGACCTGGCTGGTTGACAGTGTGATTAAGAAGGTAGAAACTAGGGCCTGTAGGACCTGCCTTGTTGATAGTGTTGTTAAGAAGGTAGAAACTAGGGCTTGTAGGACCTGCCTTGTTGATAGGGTTGTTAAGAATGCAGAGCAGCACTTTATTATGGACAGACTTCAATCCAGATTTAGGGTTTAGTGAATTATTTGTCCCAAATACATTGCTTTCAGTTTTTAAAATATATTTAGGACCATCTTATTTCTTGCCACCCATTATGAAACTGTCTGCAGCTCTTTGTTCAGTGTTTCAGTGATCTTGCTGTGGTCGCTGACGTGTAAAATATTAAGTCGTCCACATACATAGACACACAGTATTTAGTTAGTCGGTAGAGCAGGGTGCTTGCCTTGCACTTGGGTTGTGGGTTCGATTCCCAGTTTGATAAAGAGTGTCTGATAAATGGCTAAAATGTAAAAATGTAGTAAAGATTTGAAAAAGTAAGGGGCCTAGACAGCTGCCCTGGGGAATTCCTGATTCTACCTGGATTATGTTGGAGTGGCTTCCATTAAATAACACCCTCTGTGTTCTGTTAGACAGGTAACTCTCCAGTCACGATATAGCAGGGGGTGTAAAGCCATAACACCAAGGTCCTTCTCCCCTGATTGCTCAGTTTGGCCAGGTGGCCAGCTCTAGGAAGAGTCTTGGTGGTTCCAAACTTCTTCCATTTACGAATAATGTAGGCCACAGTGTTCTTGGGGACCTTCAATGATGCAGAAATATTTGGGTACCCTTACCTAGATCTGTGCCTCAACACAATCCTATCTCAGAGCTCTACAGACAATTCCTTTGACCTCATGGCTTGGTTTTTGCTCTGACATTCACTGTCAACTGTGGGACCTTATATAGACAGGTGTGTACCTTCCAAATCATGTCCAATCAATTGAATTTACCACTGGTGGACTCCAATCAAGTTTTTAGAAACATCTCAATTTCAAGTCTCATAGCGAAGGGTCTGAATACTTATGTAAATACGGTATTTCTGTTTTTAATATTTAATACATTTGAAAACAATTCTAAACCAGTTTTTGCGTTGTCATTATGGATTATAGTGTGAAGATTGATGATGATTTTTGTTTTATGGAATCCATTTTAGAATAAGGCTGTAACGTAACAAAATGTGGAAAACGTGAAGGGGTCTGAATACTTTTCCAAATGCACGACAGCTGATAATGCAGGTTATGCTGCACACTGTGGACTTCCTAGGGAACACCACCTCAATGCTAACAGTATCACTCTGGCTCATAGGCTCATGATTACTGCAGACAATTAGCATCAACAGAGGTATTCAGGGCAGTTAGGTGGACATAAATTAAGTTGTATTGTCTGACAACGCCCCTGGGATAATGTACATTTGTTACAGCATTATGACAACTCAGCATCACAATGGCAGGGTAACCTAGTGGGGGCGGCAGGGTAGCCTAGTGGTTAGAGCGTTGGACTAGTAACCAGCAGGTAGCCTAGTGGTTAGAGCGTTGGACTAGTAACCAGCAGGTAGCCTAGTGGTTAGAGCGTTGGACTAGTAACCAGCAGGTAGCCTAGTGGTTAGAGCGTTGGACTAGTAACCAGCAGGTAGCCTAGTGGTTAGAGCGTTGGACTAGTAACCAGCAGGTAGCCTAGTGGTTAGAGCGTTGGACTAGTAACCAGCAGGTAGCCTAGTGGTTAGAGCATTGGACTAGTAACCAGCAGGTAGCCTAGTGGTTAGAGCGTTGGACTAGTAACCAGCAGGTAGCCTAGTGGTTAGAGCGTTGGACTAGTAACCAGCCTAGGTAGCCTTGGGCCAGTAACCAGTGGTTAGAGCGTTGGACCAGTAACCAGCAGGTAGCCTAGTGGTTAGAGTGTTGGACTAGTAACCAGCAGGTAGCCTAGTGGTTAGAGTGTTGGACTAGTAACCAGCAGGTAGCCTAGTGGTTAGAGTGTTGCACTAGTAACTGAAAGGTTGCAAGTTCAAATCCCCGAACTGACAAGGTACAAATCTGTCGTTCTGCCCCTGATCAGGCAGTTAACCCACTGTTCCCCGGTAGGCCGTCATTGAAAATAAGAATTTGTTCTTAACTGACTTGCCTAGTTAAATAAAGGAAAAATAAAAATTACACAAGCTGATCTTGGGTCATTGATAAGTCATATTCTCCACTTAGCCTTATAATGCGTGGACTCCTGTCCAGGAGCCAAGATGATTTGGATGGACTCCTGTCCAGGAGCCAAGATGATTTGGATGGACTCCTGTCTAGGAGCCAAGATGATTTGGATGGACTCCTGTCTAGGAGCCAAGATGATTTGGATGGACTCCTGTCCAGGAGCCAAGATGATTTGGATGGACTCCTGTCTAGGAGCCAAGATGATTTGGATGGACTCCTGTCTAGGAGCCAAGATGATTTGGATGGACTCCTGTCCAGGAGCCAAGATGATTTGGATGGACTCCTGTCTAGGAGCCAAGATGATTTGGATGGACTCCTGTCTAGGAGCCAAGATGATTTGGATGGACTCCTGTCCAGGAGCCAAGATGATTTGGATGGACTCCTGTCTAGGAGCCAAGATGATTTGGATGGACTCCTGTCTAGGAGCCAAGATGATTTGGATGGACTCCTGGCCAGGAGCCAAGATGATTTGGATGGACTCCTGTCTAGGAGCCAAGATGATTTGGATGGACTCCTGTCTAGGAGCCAAGATGATTTGGATGGACTCCTGTAGAGGAGCCAAGATGATTTGGATGGACTCCTGTCCAGGAGCCAAGATGATTTGGATGGACTCCTGTCCAGGAGCCAAGATGATTTGGATGGACTCCTGTCTAGGAGCCAAGATGATTTGGATGGACTCCTGTAGAGGATCTTCTGTTTCCAAGAAGCTGGTGTCCTCCAGATATAGAACTTTGCATTAGGAGAGTTACAACTTTGTCTCATCAGATCAAATAATATTTTGACTTAAACTCTGAGTCTTTCACGTGCCTTTTTACAAACTCCATTCGTGCTGTCATTTGCATTTTTCTCAGGAGTGGCTTCCGTCTGGCCACTCTCCCATAAAGCCCAGATAGGTGAAGTGCTGTAGAGACTGTTGTCCTTCTGGAAGGTTCTCCCATCTCAGCCAAGGAACTCTGTAGTTCTGTCAGAGTGGTCATTGGGTTTATAGTCACCTCCTTGACCAAGGTCCTTCTTGTTTTATACCCTTTCCCAGATACTAGATCAAATCAAATGTATTTATAAAGCCCTTCTTACATCAGCTGATATCTCAAAGTGCTGCACAGAAACCCAGCCTAAAACCCCAAACAGCAAGCAATGCAGGTGTAGAAGCACTATATCTGCCTCATCACAATTCTTTCTCAGAGATGTACAGACAGTTCCTTGAATTTCACGGTATACTTCCTGCTCTGACATGCACTGTCAACAGTGTTACCTTATATAGACAGGTGTGTTTCTTTCTAAATCATGTCCAAACCATTGAGTTGGCGGCAGGTGGACTCCAAATCAAGTTGTAGTGACATCTCAAGGATGACCAAAGACAAAGGGCTGTGATTTATATCAATGAGATGAGATTACAGACCTCTACATGCTTTGTAAGTAGGAAAACCTGCAAAATCGGCAGTGTATCAAATACTTGTTCTCCCCACTGTATGTATTTAAATTTCAATCCATTTTTTTCAATAATTTCTTTAAAACAAACATTGAATCCAAGCTGGAACACAACAAAATGTGGAATAATTAAAGTGGTATGAAAGCTTTCTGAAGGGATTTTTACATGCTTTCTTTAGGTATGGGAACATAGCATCAGCATAGTAACTGGATGGGTACAGTCTATAGCAGCTCGATAGTGCCAAACGTTATCCCGTCCATTCTGAGCAGGATTATGTGACAGAGTAGACAGCAGGGCACGGGAGGCCAGACTCCCATTGTCATGCTATGTGTCTACTTAAAGGGATTACACAGATTATGAAGGAAATTAGGAGATTTGGTGAGACTTCTCTCCTGATATTTCTGAAAGATGAATTCATTAACGCTCTAGTAGTAACATGCTGTACATGAAGAGGTTAGGCTGGAATAGGAATTCTGGGTAATCCACTCTCCTAAACCCCTGCCGCAGGCATGCATCATTATCAATAATTGTTTATTATCATTTTAATTCATAAATCAATGTAGAACTGATTGACCTAATTGACATCATAACATCCTTGTGAAATGTCAGTCTCAGATTGTAGTGTTATGTTGTCCTGCTGTTAGAAGGCCCCACCTCCTTCCCTTCACATGGCTGTCTGGGAGGGTTTGTTGCCCAACAAAGCAGCCAGATGGAAGCTAAATAATAGATGGTCATCCCAGAGATGGATTCTGAGTACTGGACTGGGTCTGACTGGGTTTATAGTACTGGACTGGGTCTGACTGGGTTTATAGTACTGGATTGGGTCTGACTGGGTTTATAGTACTGGACTGGTTCTGACTGGGTTTTTAGTACTGGACTAGGTCTGACTGGGTTTATAGTATTGGACTGGGTCTGACTGGGTTTATAATACTGGACTGGGTATGGGTCTGACTGGGTTTAAAGCACTGGACTGGGTCTGGGTCTGCCTGGGTTTATAGTACTGGGTCTGACTGGGTTTATAGTACTGGACTGGGTCTGACTGGGTTTATAGTACTGGACTGGGTCTAACTGGGTTTATAGTACTGGACTGGGTCTGACTGGGTTTATAGTACTAGGTCTGACTGGGTTTTTAGTACTAGGTCTGACTGGGTTTATAGTACTGGACTGGGTCTGGGTCTGACTGGGTTTATAGTACTGGACTGGGTCTGACTGGGTTTATAGTACTGGACTGGGTCTGACTGGGTTTATAGTACAGGACTTGGTCTGACTGGGTTTATAGTACTGGACTGGGTCTGACTGGGTTTATAGTACTGGACTGGGTCTGCCTGGGTTTATAGTACTGGACTGGGTCTGAGTCTGACTGGGTTTATAGCACTGGACTGGGTCTGGGTCTGCCTGGGTTTATAGTACTGGGTCTGACTGGGTTTATAGTACTGGGTCTGACTGGGTTTAAAGTACTAGATCTGACTGGGTTTATAGAACTAGGTCTGACTGGGTTTATAGTACTGGGTCTGACTGGGTTTATAGTACTAAGTCTGACTGGGTTTATAGTACTGGGTCTGACTGGGTTTATAGTACGAGGTCTGACTGGGTTTATAGGACTGGGTCTGACTGGGTTTATAGTACTAGGTCTGACTGGGTTTATAGTACTGGACTGGGTCTGACTGGGTTTATAGTACTGGACTGGGGCTGACTGGGTTTATAGTACTGGACTGGGTCTGACTGGGTTTATAGTACTGGACTGGGTCTGACTTGGTTTATAGTACTGGACTGGGTCTGACTGGGTATATAATACTGGACTGGGTCTGGGTCTGACTGGGTTTATTGCACTGGACTGGGTCTGGGTCTGCCTGGGTTTATTGTACTACGTCTGACTGGGTTTATAGTGGGTTAATAACAATAGAAGGTCTGTATTATAGAGGTGGGTTACCAATAGAATGTCTGTATTGTAGAGGTGGGTTAATACCAATAGAAGGTCTGTATTATAGAGGTGGGTTACCAATAGAAGGTCTGTATTATAGAGGTGGGTTACCAATAGAAGGTCTGTATTATAGAGGTGGGTTAATAACAATAGAAGGTCTGTATTGTAGAGGTGGGTTACCAATAGAAGGTCTGTATTATAGAGGTGGGTTACCAATAGAAGGTCTGTATTGTAGAGGTGGGTTACCAATAGAAGGTCTGTATTGTAGAGGTGGGTTACCAATAGAAGGTCTGTATTATAGAGGTGGGTTACCAATAGAAGGTCTGTATTATAGAGGTGGGTTACCAATAGAAGGTCTGTATTGTAGAGGTGGGTTACCAATAGAAGGTCTGTATTATAGAGGTGGGTTACCAATAGAAGGTCTGTATTATAGAGGTGGGTTACCAATAGAAGGTCTGTATTATAGAGGTGGGTTAATAACAATAGAAGGTCTGTATTGTAGAGGTGGGTTACCAATAGAAGGTCTGTATTATAGAGGTGGGTTACCAATAGAAGGTCTGTATTATAGAGGTGGGTTACCAATAGAAGGTCTGTATTATAGAGGTGGGTTACCAATAGAAGGTCTGTATTATAGAGGTGGGTTACCAATAGAAGGCCTGTATTATAGAGGTGGGTTACCAATAGAAGGTCTGTATTATAGAGGTGGGTTACCAATAGAAGGTCTGTATTATAGAGGTGGGTTACCAATAGAATGTCTGTATTATAGAGGTGGGCTACCAATAGAAGGTCTGTATTGTAGAGGTGTGTTACCAATAGAAGGTCTGTATTATAGAGGTGGGTTACCAATAGAAGGTCTGTATTGTAGAGTTGGGTTACCAATAGAAGGTCTGTATTATAGAGGTGGGTTAATACCAATAGAAGGTCTGTATTATAGAGGTGGGTTACCAGTAGAAGGTCTGTATTGTAGAGGTGGGTTACTAATAGAAGGTCTGTATTATAGAGGTGTGTTACCAATAGAAGGTCTGTATTGTAGAGGTGGGTTACCAATAGAAGGTCTGTATTGTAGAGGTGGGTTACCAATAGAAGGTCTGTATTATAGAGGTGGGTTACCAATAGAAGGTCTGTATTGTAGAGGTGGGTTAATAACAATAGAAGGTCTGTATTATAGAGGTGGGTTACCAATAGAAGGTCTGTATTGTAGAGGTGGGTTACTAATAGAAGGTCTGTATTATAGAGGTGGGTTAATAACAATAGAAGGTCTGTATTATAGAGGTGGGTTACCAATAGAAGGTCTGTATTATAGAGGTGGGTTACCAATAGAAGGTCTGTATTGTAGAGGTGGGTTAATAACAATACAAGATCTGTATTGTAGAGGTGGGTTACCAATAGAAGGTCTGTATTATAGAGGTGGGTTACCAATAGAAGGTCTGTATTATAGAGGCGGGTTACCAATAGAAGGTCTGTATTATAGAGGTGGGTTACCAATAGAAGGTCTGTATTATAGAGGTGGGTTACCAATAGAAGGTCTGTATTATAGAGGTGGGTTACCAATAGAAGGTCTGTATTGTAGAGGTGGGTTAATAACAATACAAGATCTGTATTGTAGAGGTGGGTTACCAATAGAAGGTCTGTATTATAGAGGTGGGTTACCAATAGAAGGTCTGTATTATAGAGGCGGGTTACCAATAGAAGGTCTGTATTATAGAGGTGGGTTACCAATAGAAGGTCTGCATTGTAGAGGTGGGTTACCAACAGAAGATCTGTATGGTAGAGGTGGGTTACCAATTGAAGGTCTGTATTGTAGAGGTGGGTTACCAATAGAAGGTCTGTATTATAGAGGTGGGTTACCAATAGAAGGTCTGTATTGTAGAGGTGGGTTACCAATAGAAGATCTGTATGGTAGAGGTGGTTTACCAATAGAAGGTCTGTATTGTAGAGGTGGGTTACCAATAGAAGGTCTGTATTGTAGATGTGGGTTACCAATAGAAGGTCTGTATTATAGAGGTGGGTTAATAACAATAGAAGGTCTGTATTATAGAGGTGGGTTACCAATAGAAGGTCTGTATTGTAGAGGTGGGTTACCAATAGAAGGCCTCTCACATGCTTCTGTCACTGTCATTACATGGCCCCTGTGTTTGTGTGTCTGTGTGTGTTGTTCCTCTCTGTTTACCTATTACCATGGCTGCCATTTTTATGTGTGTGTGTGTGTGTGTGTGTGTGTGTGTGTGTGTGTGTGTGTGTGTGTGTGTGTGTGTGTGTGTGTGTGTGTGTGTGTGTGTGTGTGTGTGTGTGTGTGTGTGTTTTTAAGGAGGCTTTGACACAAGCTGACTGGAGATTATGCCAAGATTATGGTGCTGTTGCAGAGAGATGTAGAGGGAGAACAATGTAGAGAGGGAGAGAGATTTAGAGAGGGAGAGAGATGTAGAGAGGGAGAGAGATGTAGAGAGGGAGAGAGATGTAGAGAGGGAGAGAGATGTAGAGAGGGAGAGAGATGTAGAGAGGGAGAGAGATGTAGAGAGGGAGAGAGATGTAGAGAGGGAGAGAGATGTAGAGAGAGAGAGAGATGTAGAGGGAGAGAGATGTAGAGAGGGGGAGAGATGTAGAGGGAGAGAGATGATGTAGAGAGATGTTTAGAGGGAGAGAGATGAGGGAGAGATGTAGAGGGAGAGAGGTAGAGAGAGAGAGAGAGAGAGAGAGATGTAGAGAGGGGGAGAGATGTAGAGGGAGAGATGATTTAGAGGGAGAGAGATGAGGGAGAGATGTAGAGAGGGAGAGAGATGTAGAGGGAGAGAGATGATGTAGAGAGGGAGAGATGTAGAGAGGGAGAGAGAGAGATGTAGAGGGAGAGAGATGTAGAGAGGGGGAGAGATGAGGGAGAGATGTAGAGAGAGAGAGAGGATGTAGAGAGGGAGAGATGTAGAGGGAGAGATGATGTAGAGAGGGAGAGAGATGTAGAGGGAGAGAGATGTAGAGGGAGAGAGATGTAGAGAGGGGGAGAGATGTCGAGGGAGAGAGATGATGTAGAGAGATGTTTAGAGGGAGAGAGATGAGGGAGAGATGTAGAGAGGGAGAGAGATGTAGAGGGAGAGAGATTATGTAGAGGGAGAGATGGAGAGAGGGAGAGAGAGAGATGTAGAGGGAGAGAGATGTAGAGAGGGGGAGAGATGTAGAGGGAGAGAGATGATGGAGAGAGGGAGAGAGATGTAGAGGGAGAGAGATGAAGAGGGAGAGAGATGAAGAGGGAGAGAGATGAAGAGGGAGAGAGATGTAGAGAGGGAGAGATGTAGAGGGAGAGAGATGATGTTGAGAGATGTTTAGAGGGAGAGAAATGATGTAGAGGGAGAGATGTAGAGAGGGAGTGAGATATAGAGGGAGAGAGATGTTTAGAGGGAGAGAGATAATGTAGAGGGAGAGAGATGTAGAGAGGGAGAGAGATGTAGAGAGGGAGAGATGATGTAGAGAGAGAGAGATGCAGAGGGAGAGAGATGTGGAGAGGGAGAGAGATGTAGAGAGAGAGAGATGTAGAGGGGGAGAGATGATGTAGAGAGAGATGTAGAGGGAGAAAGATGTAGAGAGGGAGAGAGATGTAGAGAGGGAGAGATGATGTAGAGAGAGAGATGTAGAGGGAGAGAGATGTACAGAGAGAGAGATGTAGAGGGAGAGAGATGTAGAGGAGGAGAGATGTAGAGAGGGAGAGAGATGTAGAGAGGGAGAGATGATGTAGAGAGAGAGATGTAGAGGGAGAGAGATGTACAGAGAGAGAGATGTAGAGGGAGAGAGATGTAGAGGGAGAGAGATGTAGAGAGGGAGAGAGATGTAGAGAGGGAGAGAGATGTAGAGAGGGAGAGATGATGTAGAGAGAGAGATGTAGAGAGGGACATAGATGTAGAGAGAGATGATGTAGAGGGAGAGAGATGTAGAGGGAGAGAGATGTAGAGGGAGAGAGATGTAGAGAGGGAGAGAGATGTAGAGAGGGAGAGAGATGTAAGAGAGAGATGATGTAGAGAGAGAGAGATGTAGAGGGAGAGAGATGTAGAGGGAGAGAGATGTAGAGAGGGAGAGAGATGTAGAGAGAGATGTAGAGAGGGAGAGGAGGAGACAATCCAGATGAAGACTGAGTTAGAGAGAATCCCAATTTATTTAGTCTCTAACTCCCCCCCTTCCCTTCCTTGGTGGTTGTTTTTGTGGCGCTGTGTGTGTGTGAGTATGACATGAGGGCGGTGACGAGCGCTAGCAGCTAATAGGCTGCGGATGATTCAGCAAGCATCGTCTCTCTCTCTCTCTCTCTCTGTCTCTCTCTCTCTCTATCTCTGCCTCTCTCTCTCTCTCTGTCTCTCTCTGTCTCTCTCCTCCTCTCTCTCTCCTCCTCTCTCTCTCTGTCTATGTCTCTCTCTGTCTCTCTCTCTCTCTCCTCCTCTCTCTCTGTCTCTCTCTCTCTCTCCTCCTCTCTCTCTGTCTCTGTCTCTCTCTCTCTCTCTGTCTCTCTCTGTCTCTCTCTCTCTCTCTCTCTCTCTGTCTCTATCTCTCTCTCTCTCAATTCAAATCAATTCAATTCAAGGGCTTTATTGACATGGGAAACATGTGTTAACATTGCCAAAGCAAGTGAGGTAGATAATATATAAAGTGAATATATAAAGTGAAATAAACAATAAAAATGAACAGTAAACATTACACATACAGAAGTTTCAAAACCATAAAGACATTACAAATGTCATATTATATATATATATACAGTGTTTTAACAATGTACAAATGGTTAAGGTATTTAAGGGAAAATAAATTAGCATAAATATGGGTTGTATTTACAATGGTGTTTGTTCTTCACTGGTTGCCCTTTTCTCGTGGCAACAGATCACAAATCTTGCTGCTGCGATGGCACACTGTGGAATTTCACCCAGTAGATATGGGAGTTTATCAAAATTGGATTTGTTTTCGAATTATTTCTGAGGAAAATATGCGTCTCTAATATCATACATTGGGCAGGAGGTTAGGAAGTGCAATTCAGTTTCCACCTCATTTTGTGGGCAGTGAGCACATAGCCTGTCTTCTCTTGAGAGCCATGTCTGCCTACGGCGGCCTTTCTCAATAGCAAGGCTATGCTCACTGAGTCTGTACATAGTCAAAGCTTTCCTTAATTTTGGGTCAGTCACAGTGGTCAGGTATTCTGCCGCTGTGTACTCTCTGTGTAGGGCCAAATAGCATTCTAGTTTGCTCTGTTTTTTTGTTAATTCTTTCCAATGTGTCAAGTAATTCTCTTTTTGTTTTCTCATGATTTGGTTGGGTCTAATTGTGCTGCTGTCCTGGGGCTCTGTAGGGTGTGTTTGTGTTTGTGAACAGAGCCCCAGGACCAGCTTGCTTAGGGGACTCTTCTCCAGGTTCAGGTGATGAGAGAAAAGGCAAGAAGGGCTCTCTCTATCTCTCTCTCTCTCTCTCTTTCTTGTTCTCTCTCTCTCTCTCTCTCTCTCTCTCTCTGTCTCTCTCTCTGTCTCTCTCTCTCTCTCTCTATCTGTCTCTCTGCCTCTCTCTCTCTCTCTCTCTGTCTCTCTGCCTCTCTCTCTCTCTCTTGTTCTCTCTCTCTCTCTCTTGTTCTCTCTCTTTCTTGTTCTCTCTCTCTCTCTCTCTCTCTCTCTCTCTGTCTCTCTCTCTCTCTCTATCTGTCTCTCTGCCTCTCTCTCTCTCTTTCTTGTTCTCTCTCTCTCTCTATCTGTCTCTCTGCCTCTCTCTCTCTCTCTTTCTTGTTCTCTCTCTCTCCTCTCTCTCTCTGTCTCTCTCTCTTTCTTGTTCTCTCTCTCTCTCTCTTTGTTCTCTCTCTCTCTCTCTTTCTTGTTCTCTCTCTCTCTCTTTCTTGTTCTCTCTCTCTCTCTCTTTCTTGTTCTCTCTCTCTCTCTCTCTTGTTCTCTCTCTTTCTTGTTCTCTCTCTCTCTCTCTTGTTCTCTCTCTCTTTCTTGTTCTCTCTCTCTCTCTGTCTCTCTCTCTCTCTCTCTCTCTCTTGTTCTCTCTCTCTTTCTTGTTCTCTCTCTCTCTCTCTCTCTCTCTCTCTCTCTCTCTCTCTCTCTCTCTCTCTCGGGAGAGTCCCACACAGCCCATACATAGAGCAAACGGCAGCCTCAGCTCAGTACTCCCCTCAGCTCCACTGCGGTACTCTTATCTCTTCTTCTCTCTCTCTTTCTCTCCCTCTCCCAAAGACAATGAAAACATCTACTGTTGTCCATAAAAAACAGAACTTAACCAATAATGTTTATGAGGACGTAGACAAATGTTCACTGTTTCTGGAATACAACTATACCCCTCCCTCCACCTATAGAGTCCCC
Organism: Oncorhynchus tshawytscha; assembly: GCF_018296145.1. Taxonomy (NCBI): domain Eukaryota; kingdom Metazoa; phylum Chordata; class Actinopteri; order Salmoniformes; family Salmonidae; genus Oncorhynchus; species Oncorhynchus tshawytscha. Next base: position 64,694 of record NW_024609416.1, on the reverse strand, counting down.
TCCCTCCACCTATAGAGTCCCCTCCCTCCACCTATAGAGTCCCCTCCCTCCACCTATAGAGTCCCCTCCCTCCCTCCACCTATAGTCCTCCCTCCCTCCACCTATAGTCCTCCCTCCCTCCACCTATAGTCCCCCTCCCTCCACCTATAGTCCCCCTCCCTCCACCAATAGAGTCCCCTCCCTCCACCTATAGTCCCCCTCCCTCCACCTATAGTCCCCCTCCCTCCACCTATAGTCCCTCCCTCCACCTATAGTCCTCCCTCCCTCCACCTTTAGTCCCCCTCCCTCCACCTATAGTCCCTCCCTCCACCTATAGTCTCTCCCTCCACCTATAGTCATCCCTCCACCTATAGTCCCCCTCCCTCCACCTATAGTCCTCCCTCCCTCCACCTATAGTCCCCCTCCCTCCACCTATAGTCCCTCCCCCACCTATAGTCCTCCCTCCCTCCACCTTTAGTCCCCCTCCCTCCACCTATAGTCCCTCCCTCCACCTATAGTCCCCCTCCCTCCACCTATAGTCCTCCCTCCCTCCACCTATAGTCCCTCCCTCCACCTATAGTCCCTCCCTCCACCTATAGTCCTCCCTCCACCTTTAGTCCCCCTCTTTCTCCACCTATAGTCCTACCTCCACCTATAGTCCTCCCTCCCTCCACCTATAGTCCCTCCCTCCACCTATAGTCCTCCCCCTCCACCTTTAGTCCCCCTCCCTCCACCTATAGTCCTACCTCCACCTACAGTCCCCCTCCCTCCACCTATAGTCCCCCTACCTCGACCTATAGTCCTCTCTCCCTCCACCTATAGTCCCTCCCTCCACCTATGGTCCCCCTCCCTCCACCTATAGTCCTCCCTCCACCTATAGTCCCTCCCTCCACCTATAGTCCCCCTCCCTTCAACAATAGTCCTCCCTCTACCTATAGTCCCCCTCCCTCCACCTATAGTCCTCCCTCCACCTTTAGTTCTCCTCCCTCCACCTATAGTCCTCCCTCCACCTATAGTCCCTCCTTCCACCTATAGTCATTCCTCCACCTATAGTCCCCCTCCCTCCACCTATAGTCCTCCCTCCACCTTTAGTCCCTCCTCCCTCCACCTATAGTCCTCCCTCCACCTATAGTCCCTCCCTCCACACCTATAGTCCTCCCTCCACCTATAGTTCCCCCTCCCTCCACCTATAGTCCCTTCCTCCACCTATAGTCCCCCTCCCTCCACCTATAGTCCCCCTCCCTCCACCTATAGTCCCCCTCCCTCCACCTATAGTCCCCCTCCCTCCACCTATAGTCCCCCTCCCTCCACCTATAGTCCCCCTCCCTCCACCTATAGTCCCCCTCCCTCCACCTATAGTCCCCCTCCCTCCACCTATAGTCCCTCCCTCCACCTATAGTCCCCCTCCCTCCACCTATAGTCCCTCCCTCCACCTATAGTCTCTCCCTCCACCTATAGTCATCCCTCCACCTATAGTCCCCCTCCCTCCACCTATAGTCCTCCCTCCCTCCACCTATAGTCCCCCTCCCTCCACCTATAGTCCTCCCTCCCTCCACCTTTAGTCCCCCTCCCTCCACCTATAGTCCCTCCCTCCACCTATAGTCCCCCTCCCTCCACCTATAGTCCCCCTCCCTCCACCTATAGTCCTCCCTCCCTCCACCTATAGTCCCTCCCTCCACCTATAGTCCCTCCCTCCACCTATAGTCCTCCCTCCCTCCACCTTTAGTCCCCCTCTTTCTCCACCTATAGTCCTACCTCCACCTATAGTCCTCCCTCCCTCCTCCTATAGTCTCTCCCTCCACCTATAGTCCCTCCCTCCACCTATAGTCCCTCCCTCCACCTATAGTCCTCCCTCCCTCCACCTTTAGTCCCCCTCCCTCCACCTATAGTCCTACCTCCACCTACAGTCCCCCTCCCTCCACCTATAGTCCCCCTACCTCGACCTATAGTCCTCTCTCCCTCCACCTATAGTCCCTCCCTCCACCTATGGTCCCCCTCCCTCCACCTATAGTCCTCCCTCCACCTATAGTCCCTCCCTCCACCTATAGTCCCCCTCCCTTCAACAATAGTCCTCCCTCCACCTTTAGTTCTCCTACCTCCACCTATAGTCCTCCCTCCCTCCTCCTATAGTCTCTCCCTCCACCTATAGTCCCTCCCTCCACCTTTAGTCCCTCCCTCCACACCTATAGTCCTCCCTCCACCTATAGTTCCCCCTCCCTCCACCTATAGTCCCTTCCTCCACCTATAGTCCCCCTCCCTCCACCTATAGTCCCCCTCCCTCCACCTATAGTCCCCCTCCCTCCACCTATAGTCCCCCTCCCTCCACCTATAGTCCCCCTCCCTCCACCTATAGTCCCCCTCCCTCCACCTATAGTCCCCCTCCCTCCACCTATAGTCCCCCTCCCTCCACCTATAGTCCTCCCTCCACCTATAGTCCCTCCCTCCACCTATAGTCCCCCTCCCTTCAACAATAGTCCTCCCTCTACCTATAGTCCCCCTCCCTCCACCTATAGTCCTCCCTCCACCTTTAGTTCTCCTCCCTCCACCTATAGTCCTCCCTCCACCTATAGTCCCTCCCTCCACCTATAGTCCCCCTCCCTCCACCTATAGTCCCCCTCCCTCCACCTATAGTCCCCCTCCCTCCACCTATAGTCCTCCCTCCACCTATAGTCCCTCCCTCCACCTATAGTCCCCCTCCCTTCAACAATAGTCCTCCCTCTACCTATAGTCCCCCTCCCTCCACCTATAGTCCTCCCTCCACCTTTAGTTCTCCTCCCTCCACCTATAGTCCTCCCTCCACCTTTAGTCCCTCCTCCCTCCACCTATAGTCCTCCCTCCACCTATAGTCCCTCCCTCCACACCTATAGTCCTCCCTCCACCTATAGTCCCCCTCCCTCCACCTATAGTCCCCCTCCCTCCACCTATAGTCCCCCTCCCTCCACCTATAGCCCCTCCCTCTACCTATAGTCCCCCTCCCTCCACCTATAGTCCCCCTCCCTCCACCTATAGTCCCCCTCCCTCCACCTATAGTCCCCCTCCCTCCACCTATAGTCCCCCTCCCTCCGCCTATAGTCCCCCTCCCTCCACCTATAGCCCCTCCCTCCACCTATAGGCCCCCTCCCTCCACCTATAGTCCCCCTCCCTCCACCTATAGTCCCCCTCCCTCCACCTATAGTCCCCTCCCTCCACCTATAGTCCCCCTCCCTCCACCTATAGTCCCCCTCCCTCCACCTATAGTCCCCCTCCCTCCACCTATAGTCCCCCTCCCTCCACCTATAGTCCCCCTCCCTCCACCTATAGTCCCCCTCCCTCCACCTATAGTCCTCCCTCCACCTATAGTCCCCCTCCCTCCACCTATAGTCCCCCTCCCTCCACCTATAGTCCCCCTCCCTCCACCTATAGTTCCCCCTCCCTCCACCTATAGTCCCCCTCCCTCCACCTATAGTCCCCCTCCCTCCACCTATAGTCCCCCTCCCTCCACCTATAGTCCCCCTCCCTCCACCTATAGTCCCCCTCCCTCCACCTATAGTCCCCCTCCCTCCACCTATAGCCCCTCCCTCCACCTATAGTCCCCCTCCCTCCACCTATAGTCCCCCTCCCTCCACCTATAGTCCTCCCTCCACCTATAGTCCCCCTCCCTCCACCTATAGCCCCTCCCTCCACCTATAGTCCCCCTCCCTCCACCTATAGTCCCCCTCCCTCCACCTATAGTCCTCCCTCCACCTATAGTCCCCCTCCCTCCACCTATAGTCCCCCTCCCTCCACCTATAGTCCCTCCCTCCACCTATAGTCCCCCTCCCTCCACCTATAGTCCCCCTCCCTCCACCTATAGTCCCCCTCCCTCCACCTATAGTCCCCCCCTCCCTCCACCTATAGTCCCCCTCCCTCCACCTATGGTCCCCCTCCCTCCACCTATAGTCCCCCTCCCTCCACCTATAGCCCCTCCCTCCACCTATAGTCCCTCCCTCCCTCCACCTATGGTCCCCCTCCCTCCACCTATAGTCCCCCTCCCTCCACCTATAGCCCCCTCCCTCCACCTATAGTCCCCCTCCCTCCACCTATGGTCCCCCTCCCTCCACCTATGGTCCCCCTCCCTCCACCTATAGTCCCCCTCCCTCCACCTATGGTCCCCCTCCCTCCACCTATAGTCCCCTCCCTCCACCTATAGCCCCTCCCTCCACCTATAGTCCCCCTCCCTCCACCTATAGCCCCTCCCTCCACCTATAGCCCCTCCCTCCACCTATAGCCCCTCCCTCCACCTATAGTCCCTCCCTCCACCTATGGTCCCCCTCCCTCCACCTATAGTCCCCCTCCCTCCACCTATAGCCCCTCCCTCCACCTATAGTCCCCCTCCCTCCACCTATAGCCCCTCCCTCCACCTATAGCCCCTCCCTCCACCTATAGTCCCTCCCTCCACCTATAGCCCCTCCCTCCACCTATAGCCCCTCCCTCCACCTATAGTCCTCCCTCCACCTATAGCCCCTCCCTCCACCTATAGTCTCTCCCTCCACCTACAGTCTCTCCCTCCACCTATAGCCCCTCCCTCCACCTATAGTCCTCCCTCCACCTATAGTCCCTCCCTCCACCTATAGTCCCTCCCTCCACCTATAGCCCCTCCCTCCACCTATAGCCCCTCCCTCCACCTATAGCCCCTCCCTCCACCTATAGCCCCTCCCTCCACCTATAGCCCCTCCCTCCACCAGAGGAATATAGGACAGTAACTCCCCATTACCGCTCCTTGCCTGTCTCTGCCTGTGTCCTAAATGCCAACCTATTCTCTATATTGTTCACTTCTTTGGACCAGCTCCTGTACTATATCGGCAATAGGGTGCTAAATAGGATGCTACCTCTGTCTCTCTGATGTTTTCTAGGACGCCTGTTTCTCCAGAAGAGCCTTTCTCTCACCCACTGTGGTTGTGCCTGGCATGTCTTATGACAGTGTGGGATATGGGTGGGTGTGTGTATGTGTCTGTGTTTGCTTCCCGAGTGTGAGCAAATGTATGTTTGAGCATGAGTGTGTTCTTGTGCGTATCTTTGCACTTGGTATGTGTTTGCTGCAGGTGCTGCTCTCTCCCTGTCAGCGTCCAACAGACAAGGTGCTGCTCTCTCTCTGTCAGCGTCCAACAGACAAGGTGCTGCTCTCTCTCTGTCAGCGTCCAACAGACAAGGTGCTGCTCTCTCTCTGTCAGCGTCCAACAGGCAACGTGCTGCTCTCTCACTAGGCAAGGTGCTGCTCTCTCTCTGTCAGCATCCACCAGGCAACGTGCTGCTCTCTCACTAGGGAAGGTGCTGCTCTCTCTCTGTCAGCCTCCACCAGGCAAGGTGCTGCTCTCTGTCTGTCAGCCTCCACCAGGCAAGGTGCTGCTCTCTCTGTCAGCCTCCACCAGGCAAGGTGCTGCTCTCTCTGTCAGCCTCCAACAGGCAAGGTGCTGCTCTCTCTCTGTCAGCCTCCACCAGGCAAGGTGCTGCTCTCTCTCTGTCAGCCTCTAACAGACAAGGTGCTGCTCTCTCTGCAAGCCTCCAACAGACAAGGTGCTGCTCTCTGTCAGCCTCCAACAGACAATGTGCTGCTCTCTGTCAGCCTCCAACAGACAAGGTGCTGCTCTCTCTGTCAGTCCCCCACAGGCAAGGTGCTGCTCTCACTGTAAGCCTCCAACAGGCAAGGTGCTGCTCTCTCTATCAGCCTCCAACAGGCAAGGTGCTGCTCTCTCTCTGTCAGCCTCCAACAGACAAGGTGCTGCTCTCTCTATCAGCCTCCAACAGACAAGGTGCTGCTCTCTCTGTAAGCCTCCAACAGACAAGGTGCTGCTCTCTCTATCAGTCTCCCACAGGCAAGGTGCTGCTCTCTCACCAGGCAAGGTGCTGCTCTCACCAGGCAAGGTTCTGCTCTCTCACCAGGCAAGGTGCTGCTCTCTCACCAGGCAAGGTGCTGCTCTCTCTGTCAGCCTCCAACAGGCAAGGTGCTGCTCTCTCTCTGTCAGCCTCCAACAGACAAGGTGCTGCTCTCTCTGTCAGCCTCCAACAGGCAAGGTGCTGCTCTCTCTATCAGTCTCCCACAGGCAAGGTGCTGCTCTCTCACCAGGCAAGGTGCTGCTCTCTCTGTAAGCCTCCAACAGGCAAGGTGCTGCTCTCTCTGTAAGCCTCCAACAGGCAAGGTGCTGCTCTCTCACCAGGCAAGGTGCTGCTCTCTCTGTAAGCCTCCAACAGGCAAGGTGCTGCTCTCTCACCAGGCAAGGTGCTGCTCTCTCACCAGGCAAGGTGCTGCTCTCTCTGTCAGCCTCCAACAGACAAGGTGCTGCTCTCTCTGTAAGCCTCCCACAGGCAAGGTGCTGCTCTCTCTGTCAGCCTCCCACAGGCAAGGTGCTGCTCTCTCTGTCAGCCTCCCACAGGCAAGGTGCTGGTCTCTCTGTCAGCCTCCAACAGACAAGGTGCTGCTCTCTCTGTAAGCCTCCAACAGGCAAGGTGCTGCTCTCTCTGTCAGCCTCCCACAGGCAAGGTGCTGCTCTCTCTGTCAGCCTCCAACAGACAAGGTGCTGCTCTCTCTGTCAGCCTCCAACAGGCAAGGTGCTGCTCTCTCTATCAGCCTCCAACAGGCAAGGTGCTGCTCTCTCTATCAGCCTCCAACAGACAAGGTGCTGCTCTCTCTGTCAGCCTCCAACAGGCAAGGTGCTGCTCTCTCTGTAAGCCTCCAACAGGCAAGGTGCTGCTCTCTCTGTCAGTCTCCCACAGGCAAGGTGCTGCTCTCTCACCAGGCAAGGTGCTGCTCTCTCTGTAAGCCTCCCACAGGCATGCTGACAGAGGAGGGTGAAGAGCTATTCTGAATGCTCCATTACATGATCCTGCTTGCTAGCTGCTAGCCCATCTAGCCCCCTGCTGAGAGGAACGAGCTATGCAGTAGCATGCTCTCATCTCCCCCTCAAATCCCCTGTTTAACCATATAGTTTATAGATCTAGTTCTAGCTATGCCCTAGCATGCTGCTATCCACTCCCACCTTTAATTCATAGTTGATAGAGCTAGCTATGTGCTAGCGTAGCATCATGGTTGATAGAGCTAGCTATGTGCTAGCATAGCATTATGGTTGATAGAGCTAGCTATGTGCTAGCATAGCATTATGGTTTATAGAGCTAGCTATGTGCTAGTATAGCATCATGGTTGATAGAGCTACCTATGTGCTAGTATAGCATCATGGTTGATAGAGCTAGCTATGTGCTAGCATAGCATCATGGTTGATAGAGCTAGCTATGTGCTAGTATAGCATCATATAGCATCATCAGAGATCATATGTTTCCTGTAGTTCTTGACCAGGTTTGCACACACTGCAGCAGGGATTTTGGCCCACTCCTCCATACAGACCTTCTCCAGATCCTTCGGGTTCCGGGGCTGTCGCTGGGCAATACGGACTTAAAGCTCCCTCCAAATATTTTCTATTGGGTTCAGGTCTGGAGACTGGCTAGGCCACTCCAGGACCTTGAGAGGCTTCACTGCTTAGTTGCCCTGGCTGTGTGTTTCGGGTCGTTGACCCAGCCACGACCCATCTTCAATGTTCTTACTGAGGGAAGGAGGTTGTTGGCCAAGATCTCGCGATACATGGCCCCATCCATCCTCCCCTCAATACGGTGCAGTCGTCCTGTCCCCTTTGCAGAAAAGCATCCCCAAAGAATGATGTTTCCACCTCCGGTTGCGATGGTGTTCTTGGGGTTGTACTCATCCTTCTTCTTCCTCCAAACACGGCGAGTGGAGTTTAGACCAAAAAGGCTCTACTTTTGTCTCATCAGACCACATGACCTTCTCCCATTCCTCCTCAGGATCATCCATATGGTCATTGGCAAACTTCAGACGGGCCTGGACATGCGCTGGCTTGAGCAGGGGGACCTTGCGTGTGCTGCAGGATTTTAATCCATGACGGCGTAGTGTGTTACATTTTAAAATAAAGAATGATGTACTAGCATCATGGTTGATAGAGCTAGTTATGTGCTAGTATAGCATCATGGCTGTTAGAGCCAGTTATGTGCTAGCATAGCATCATGGTTAATAGAGCTAGCTATGTGCTAGCATAGCATCATGGTTAATAGAGCTAGCTATGTGCTAGCATAGCATCATGGTTAATAGAGCTAGCTATGTGCTAGCATAGCATCATGGTTAATAGTGCTAGCTAATTGCTAGCATAGCGTCGTGGTTAATAGCTATGAGCTAGCATAGCATCATGGTTGTTAGAGCTAGCAATATACTAGCATCATGGTTGTTAGAGCTAGCAATATACTAGCATCATGGTTGTTAGAGCTAGCTATGTACTAGTATCATGGTTGTTAGAGCTAGCTATGTACTAGCATCATGGGTGTTAGAGCTAGCAATATACTAGCATCATGGTTGTTAGAGCTAGCTATGTACTAGCATCATGGGTGTTAGAGCTAGCAATATACTAGCATCATGGTTGTTAGAGCTAGCTATGTACTAGCATCATGGGTGTTAGAGCTAGCAATATACTAGCATCATGGTTGTTAGAGCTAGCTATGTACTAGCATCATGGGTGTTAGAGCTAGCAATATACTAGTATCATGGTTGTTAGAGCTAGCTATGTACTAGCATCATGGGTGTTAGAGCTAGCAATATACTAGCATCATGGTTGTTAGAGCTAGCTATGTACTAGCATCATGGTTGTTAGAGCTAGCTATGTACTAGCATCATGGTTGTTAGAGCTAGCTATGTACTAGCATCATGGTTGTTAGAGCTAGCTATGTACTAGTATCATGGTTGTTAGAGCTAGCTATGTACTAGCATGACATCATCATCCACTCTAGTAACCTATTGGATGCTCTACTTTAGCAGTAAGTCTCCTAGCAGGATCAGAGATGGTATGATGTAGCTGTATGTTAACTGAACTGACAGCTTGATAATTAACAGTATAATACCCAGAGATGTATAGTACGTATGTTTAGCTGCTCAGAAGTTTACAGTGTTTATCTGTGTGTATGTGCATGTGTGTATTGCTCTCTCTCTTTGTTTGTGTGTGTGTGTGTGTGTGTGTGTGTGTCTGTCTACGCCTGGGTGTGTGTGTGTGTGTGTGTGTGTGTGTGTCTGTCTACGCCTGGGTGTGTGTGTGTACCTACAGCTGGGTGGTTGTGTGTGTGTGTGTGTGTGTGTGTGTGTGTGTGTGTGTGTGTGTGTGTGTGTGTGTGTGTGTGTCTGTCTACGCCTGGGTGTGTGTGTGCCTACAGCTGGGTGGTAGTGTGTGTGTGTACCTACAGCTGGGTGGTAGTGTGTGTGTGTGTGTGTGTGTGTGTGTGTGTGTGTGCACCTTCGCCTGGGTGGTAGTGTGTGTGTCCCTACAGCTGGGTGGTAGTGTGTGTGTACCTACAGCTGGGTGGTAGTGTGTGTACCTACAGCTGGGTGGTAGTGTGTGTACCTACAGCTGGGTGGTAGTGTGTGTACCTACAGCTGGGTGGTAGTGTGTGTACCTACAGCTGGGTGGTAGTGTGTGTGTGCCTACAGCTGGGTGGTAGTGTGTGTGTACCTACAGCTGGGTGGTAGTGTGTGTGTACCTACAGCTGGGTGGTAGTGTGTGTGTGTGTGTACCTACAGCTGGGTGGTAGTGTGTGTGTGTGTGTGTGTACCTACAGCTGGGTGGTAGTGTGTGTGTGTGTGTGTACCTACAGCTGGGTGGTAGTGTGTGTGTGTGTGTGTGTGTGTGTGTGTGTGCACCTTCGCCTGGGTGGTAGTGTGTGTCCCTACAGCTGGGTGGTAGTGTGTGTGTACCTACAGCTGGGTGGTAGTGTGTGTACCTACAGCTGGGTGGTAGTGTGTGTACCTACAGCTGGGTGGTAGTGTGTGTACCTACAGCTGGGTGGTAGTGTGTGTGTACCTACAGCTGGGTGGTAGTGTGTGTACCTACAGCTGGGTGGTAGTGTGTGTGTACCTACAGCTGGGTGGTAGTGTGTGTGTGTGTGTGTGTGTGTACCTACAGCTGGGTGGTAGTGTGTGTGTGTGTGTGTACCTACAGCTGGGTGGTAGTGTGTGTGTACCTACAGCTGGGTGGTAGTGTGTGTGTACCTACGGCTGGGTGGTAGTCTGTGTGTACCTACAGCTGGGTGGTAGTGTGTGTGCCTACGGCTGGGTGGTAGTGTGTGTGTACCTACAGCTGGGTGGTAGTGTGTGTACCTACAGCTGGGTGGTAGTGTGTGTGTACCTACAGCTGGGTGGTAGTGTGTGTACCTACAGCTGGGTGGTAGTGTGTGTACCTACAGCTGGGTGGTAGTGTGTGTGTACCTACAGCTGGGTGGTAGTGTGTGTGTACCTACAGCTGGGTGGTAGTGTGTGTACCTACAGCTGGGTGGTAGTGTGTGTACCTACAGCTGGGTGGTAGTGTGTGTACCTACAGCTGGGTGGTAGTGTGTGTACCTACAGCTGGGTGGTAGTGTGTGTACCTACAGCTGGGTGGTAGTGTGTGTGTGCCTACAGCTGGGTGGTAGTGTGTGTGTACCTACAGCTGGGTGGTAGTGTGTGTGTACCTACAGCTGGGTGGTAGTGTGTGTGTACCTACAGCTGGGTGGTAGTGTGTGTGTACCTACAGCTGGGTGGTAGTGTGTGTACCTACAGCTGGGTGGTAGTGTGTGTGTACCTACAGCTGGGTGGTAGTGTGTGTGTGTGTGTACCTACAGCTGGGTGGTAGTGTGTGTGTGTGTGTGTGTGTACCTACAGCTGGGTGGTAGTGTGTGTGTGTGTGTGTGTACCTACAGCTGGGTGGTAGTGTGTGTGTACCTACAGCTGGGTGGTAGTGTGTGTGTACCTACGGCTGGGTGGTAGTGTGTGTGTACCTACAGCTGGGTGGTAGTGTGTGTGCCTACGGCTGGGTGGTAGTGTGTGTGTACCTACAGCTGGGTGGTAGTGTGTGTACCTACAGCTGGGTGGTAGTGTGTGTGTACCTACAGCTGGGTGGTAGTGTGTGTGTACCTACAGCTGGGTGGTAGTGTGTGTGTGCCTACAGCTGGGTGGCAGTGTGTGTGTACCTACAGCTGGGTGGTAGTGTGTGTGTACCTACAGCTGGGTGGTAGTGTGTGTGTGCCTACAGCTGGGTGGCAGTGTGTGATCCATCCCTACAACACCCTCACTACAGGTCCCATCTAGGGTTTACTGATCCATCCCTACAGGCCCCATCTAGGGATTACTGATCTATTCCTACAGGTCGCAGGCCTCCTAATTGTCCCTAGAATTTCTAAGCAAACAGCTGGAGGCAGGGCTTTCTCCTATAGAGCTCCATTTTTATGGAACGGTCTGCCTACCCATGTCAGAGACGCAAACTCGGTCTCAACCTTTAAGTCTTTACTGAAGACTCATCTCTTCAGTGGGTCATATGATTGAGTGTAGTCTGGCCCAGGAGTGGGAAGGTGAACGGAAAGGCTCTGGAGCAACGAACCGCCCTTGCTGTCTCTGCCTGGCCGGTTCCCCTCTTTCCACTGGGATTCTCTGCCTCTAACCCTATTACAGGGGCTGGGTCACTGGCTTACTGGGGCTCTCTCATGCCGTCCCTGGAGGGGGTGCGTCACCTGAGTGGGTTGATTCACTGTTGTGGTCATCCTGTCTGGGTTGGCGCCCCCTTGGGTTGTGCCGTGGCGGAGATCTTTGTGGGCTATACTCAGCCTTGTCTCAGGATGGTAGGTTGGTGGTTGAAGATATCCCTCTAGTGGTGTGGGGGCTGTGCTTTGGCAAAGTGGGTGGGGTTATATCCTTCCTGTTTGGCCCTGTCCGGGGTGACCTCGGATGGGGCCACAGTGTCTCCTGACCCCTCCTGTCTCAGCCTCCAGTATTTATGCTGCAGTAGTTTATGTGTCGGGGGCTGGGGTCAGTTTGTTATATCTGGAGTACTTCTCCTGTCCTATTCGGTGTCCTGTGTGAATCTAAGTGTGCGTTCTCTAATTCTCTCCTTCTCTCTTTCTTTCTCTCTCTCGGAGGACCTGAGCCCTAGGACCTGAGCTCCAGGACTACCTGACATGATGACTCCTTGCTGTCCCCAGTCCACCTGGCCATGCTGCTGTTCCAGTTTCAACTGACCTGAGCCCTAGGACCATGCCCCAGGACTACCTGACATGATGACTCCTTGCTGTCCCCAGTCCACCTGGCCATGCTGCTGCTCCAGTTTCAACTTCCACCTGACTGTTCTGCCTTATTATTATTCGACCATGCTGGTCATTTATGAACATTTGAACATCTTGGCCATGTTCTGTTATAATCTCCACCCGGCACAGCCAGAAGAGGACTGGCCACCCCACATAGCCTGGTTCCTCTCTAGGTTTCTTCCTAGGTTTTGGCCTTTCTAGGGAGTTTTCCTAGCCACCGTGCTTCTACACCTGCATTGCTTGCTGTTTGGGGTTTTAGGCTGGGTTTCTGTACAGCACTTTGAGATATCAGCTGATGTACGAAGGGCTATATAAATAAATTTGATTTGATTTGATTTGAGGTCCCATCTAGGGTTTACTGATCTATCCCTACAGGGCCCATCTAGGGTTTACTGATCTATCCCTACAGGACCCATCTAGGGTTTACTGATCTATCCGTACAGGACCCATCTAGGGTTTACTGATCAATCCCTACAGGACCCATCTAGGGTTTACTGATCCATCCCTGCAGGTCTCATCTAGGGTTTACTGATCAATCCCTACAGGGCCCATCTAGGGTTTACTGATCTATCCCTACAGGTCTCATCTAGGGTTTACTGATCCATCTAGGGTTTCCTGTTCCATCCCTACACTTCCCATCTAGGGTTTACTGATCTATCCCTATAGGACCCATCTGGGGTTTACTGATCTATCCCTACAGGACCCATCTGGGGTTTACTGATCCATCCCTACAGGACCCATCTAGGGATCACCCATCTAGGGTGGTAGTCTCTCTGCTAGGGTGGTAGTCTCTATACTGTGTCTACTGCTAGGATGGTGGTCTCTCTCTGCTGTGTCTGCTGTTAGGGTGGAGTCTCTCTGCTAGGGTTATAGTCTCTCTGCTGGGTCGACTGCTAGGGTGGTGGTCTCTCTGCTAGGGTGGTGGTATCTCTGCTAGGGTGGTAGTGTCTCTGTTGTGTCTAATGGAGTAGCCTGAGGACACTATTGTGTAATGAGCTTCTAGAGTGGTGGTCTCTCTGCTAGGGTGGTAGTGTCTCTGTTGTGTCTAATGGAGTAACCTGAGGACACTATTGTGTAATGAGCTTCTAGGGTGGTGGTCTCTCTGCTAGGGTGGTGGTCTCTCTGCTAGGGTGTTAGTGTCTCTGTTGTGTCTAATGGAGTAGCCTGAGGACACTATTGTGTAATGAGCTTCTAGGGTGGTGGTCTCTCTGCTAGGGTGGTAGTGTCTCTGTTGTGTCTAATGGAGTAGCCTGAGGACACTATTGTGCAATGAGCTTCTAGAGTGGTGGTCTCTCTGCTAGGGTGGTAGTGTCCCTGTTGTGTCTAATGGAGTAGCCTGAGGACACTATTGTGTAATGAGCTTCTAGAGTGGTGGTCTCTCTGCTAGGGTGGTAGTGTCTCTGTTGTGTCTAATGGAGTAGCCTGAGGACACTATTGTGTAATGAGCTTCTAGGCCACTGTCAATTTCTACTCCACACACACAACAAGGTTACTGGATCTTACTGTAAATAGGATTAGTATGGGATCAGTATTGTCTCTCTGTCACACCTGGCTTATCTGACCTGACACTGACCTACTGTAGTTACTGATATTAAATTACTATCTACTGTAGCTACTGTTATTAATATACTACATACTGTTATTAATATAACCTACCGTAGTTACTGATATTAAATTACTATCTACTGTAGCTACTGTTATTAATATACTACATACTGTTATTAATATAACCTACTGTATCTACTGTTATTAATATACTACATACTGTTATTAATATAACCTACTGTAGCTACTGCTATTAATATACTACATACTGTTATTAATATAACCTACTGTATCTACTGTTATTAATATAACCTACTGTATCTACTGTTATTAATATACTACCTACTGTTATTAATATACTACCTACTGTTATTAATATAACCTACCGTAGTTACTGATATTAAATTACTATCTACTGTAGCTACTGTTATTAATATACTACATACTGTTATTAATATAACCTACTGTATCTACTGTTATTAATATACTACCTACTGTTATTAATATACTACCTACTGTTATTAATATACTACCTACTGTATCTACTGTTATTAATATAATACCTACTGTTATTAATATACTACCTACTGTTATTAATATACTACCTACTGTTATTAATATACTACATACTGTTATTGATATAACCTACTGTATCTACTGTTATTAATATACTACCTACTGTTATTAATATACTACCTACTGTTATTAATATAACCTACTGTATCTACTGTTATTAATATACTACCTACTGTAGCTACTGTTATTAATATACTACCTACTGTTATTAATATACTACATACTGTTATTGATATAACCTACTGTATCTACTGTTATTAATATACTACCTACTGTAGCTACTGTTATTAATATACTACCTACTGTATCTACTGTTATTAATATACTACATACTGTTATTGATATAACCTACTGTTATGAATATACTACCTACTGTATCTACTGTTATTAATATACTACATACTGTTATTGATATAACCTACTGTTATTAATATACTACCTGCTGTTATTAATATACTACCTACTGTTATTAATATAATACCTAGTGTTATTAATATACTACCTGCTGTTATTAATGTACTACCTACTGTTATTAATATACTACCTACTGTTATTAATATACTACCTACTGTATCTATTGTTATTAATATACTACCTACTGTTATTAATATAACCTACCGTAGTTACTGATATTAAATTACTATCTACTGTAGCTACTGTTATTAATATACTACATACTGTTATTGATATAACCTACTGTATCTACTGTTATTAATATACTACCTACTGTAGCTACTGTTATTAATATACTACCTACTGTTATTAATATACTACCTACTGTATCTACTGTTATTAATATAATACCTACTGTTATTAATATACTACCTACTGTTATTAATATACTACCTACTGTTATTAATATACCACCTGCTGTTATTAATATACTACCTACTGTTATTAATATACTACCTACTGTATGTACTGTTATTAATATACTACCTACTGTTATTAATATACTACCTACTGTATCTACTGTTATTAATATAATACCTACTGTTATTAATATACTACCTACTGTTATTAATATACTACCTACTGTTATTAATATACTACCTACTGTATCTACTGTTATTAATATAATACCTACTGTTATTAATATACTACCTACTGTTATTAATATACTACCTACTGTATCTACTGTTATTAATATACTACCTACTGTTATTAATATACTACCTACTGTATCTACTGTTATTAATATAATACCTACTGTAGTTACTGATATTAAATTACTATCTACTGTAGCTACAGTTATTAATATACTACCTACTGTTATTAATATACTACCGACTGTTATTAATATACTACCTACTGTTATTAATATACTACCTACTGTTATTAATATACTACCTACTGCTATTAATATACTACCTACTGTTATTAATATACTACCTACTGCTATTAATATACTACCTGCTGTTATTAATATACTACCTACTGTTATTAATATACTACCTACTGTTATTAATGTACTACCTACTGTTATTAATATACTACCTACTGCTATTAATATACTACCTACTGTATCTACTGTTATTAATATACTACCTACTGTTGTAACTACTATGGTATTAATATACTTCCTACTGCTATTAATATACTACCTACTGTATCTACTGTTATTAATATAATACCTAGTGTTATTAATATACTACCTACTGGTATTAATATACTACCTACTGTTATTAATATACTACCTACTGTTATTAATATACTACCTACTGTAGCTACTGTTATTAATATACTACCTACTGTTATTAATATACTACCTACTGTTATTAATATACTACCTACTGTATCTACTGTTATTAATATAATACCTACTGTTATTAATATACTACCTACTGTTATTAATATACTACCTACTGTATGTACTGTTATTAATATACTACCTACTGTTATTAATATACTACCTACTGTATCTACTGTTATTAATATAATACCTACTGTTATTAATATACTACCTACTGTTATTAATATACTACCTACTGTTATTAATATACTACCTACTGTTATTAATATACTACCTGCTGTTATTAATATACTACCTACTGTTATTAATATAATACCAACTGTAGTTACTGATATTAAATTACTATCTACTGTAGCTACAGTTATTAATATACTACCTACTGTTATTAATATACTACCTGCTGCAACTACTGTTATTAATATACTACCTACTGTTATTAATATACTACCTACTGTATCTACTGTTATTAATATACTACCTACTGCTGTAACTACTATGGTATTAATATAGTATATTAATATAATACCGGCTGTAGGGACATATTAATATAATACCGGCTGTAGAGACATATTAATATAATACCGGCTGTAGAGACATATTAATATAATACCGGCTGTAGAGACATATTAATATAATACCGGTTGTAGAGAGACATATTAATATAATACCGGCTGTAGAGAGACATATTAATATAATACCGGCTGTAGAGAGACATATTAATATAATACCGGCTGTAGAGACATATTAATATAATACCGGCTGTAGAGACATATTAATATAATACCGGCTGTAGAGACATATTAATATAATACCGGCTGTAGAGACATATTAATATAATACCGGTTGTAGAGACATATTAATATAATACCGGCTGTAGAGAGACATATTAATATAATACCGGCTGTAGAGACATATTAATATAATACCGGTTGTAGAGAGACATATTAATATAATACCGGTTGTAGAGAGACATATTAATATAATACCGGCTGTAGAGACATATTAATATAATACCGGTTGTAGAGAGACATATTAATATAATACCGGTTGTAGAGAGACATATTAATATAATACCGGCTGTAGAGACATATTAATATAATACCGGCTATATATATATATATATATATATATATATATATAGAGAGAGAGAGAGAGAGAGAGAGAGAGAGAGAGAGAGAGAGAGAGAGAGAGAGAGAGAGAGAGAGAGAGAGAGAGAGAGAGAGAGAGAGAGAGAGAGAGAGAGAGAGAGAGAGAGAGAGAGAGAGAGAGAGAGAGAGAGAGAGAGAGAGAGAGAGAGAGAGAGAGAGAGAGAGACCACATTGTTAAAACACTGTATATATATATATAATATGACATTTGTAATGTCTTTATGGTTTTGAAACTTCTGTATGTGTGATGTTTACTGTTCAATTTTATTGTTTTTTTCACTTTATATATTATCTACCTCACTTGCTTTGGCAATGTTAACACATGTTTCCCATGTCAATAAAGCCCTTGAATTGATTTGAATTGATACAGAGAGAGACAGATATACAGAGATACAGAGAGAGACAGAGATACAGAGAGAGACAGAGACAGAGATACAGAGAGATATACAGAGAGATACAGAGAGAGACAGAGAGAGACAGAGAGATATACAGAGAGATACAGAGAGATATACAGAGAGATAAAGAGAGATACAGAGATACAGAGAGAGACAGAGATACAGAGAGAGACAGAGATACAGAGAGATACAGAGAGATACAGAGAGATATACAGAGAGATAAAGAGAGATACAGAGATACAGAGAGAGACAGAGATACAGAGAGACAGAGATACAGAGAGAGACAGAGATACAGAGAGATAAAGAGAGAGACAGAGATACAGAGAGAGACAGAGATACAGAGAGAGACAGAGATACAGAGAGATAAAGAGAGAGACAGAGATACAGAGAGAGACAGAGATACAGAGAGAGAGGTTTTTGTAGTTCAGTTTCCTTGTGTAACCTCCCTCCTTTGATTAAGGTGCTTTTTGGTGACATTAATTCCACGTTGTGTTGTTGTCTGTCTTATGTCTGCAGAGATTTGCTTAATGAAGTCAGGGTTGATTTATGAGCTGTGGCTCCCAGCCATGACAATCATAAACATATTTCCATTCAGGAGACAGAAGAAGAACACAAGCCTTACATGATGTTTATGTCAAAGAGATGTCGCACACATTACATTTCTATCCACTTTTACATGTCTCGTCATCTTCAGACATGTTTCATGTTTCAAATGGGGTTTTACATCGAGGCCTGTTGTGTTATGTTTTTTTTTTTTTTAATCACATCTACCCAGACACACCATAATGAAAAGTATCCTGACTGTGTTGAATGAGTCTCCTCCCATCAAAGAACGTCTCAGACATCTCTTCTTCCCTCTGATCTCCGAGTCTCACTCATTCCAGAGAGCAGGCAGCAACAGCTGTGGATCCTGAAGCGGAAAGAGGGAGTTAGATCTGTGTCCCAATGCTGCACTACATTGGAAATAGGGTGCAATTTGGGACACTGCCTATGTTATGCAACACGGTCGGTGGGTAGGGTTTAGATTAGACTGATATGTGGGTAGGGATTAGATTAGACTGATATGTGGGTAGGGATTAGATTAGAGTGGTATGTGGATATGGATTAGATTAGAGTGGTATCTGGGTAGGGGTTAGATTAGAGTGGTATCTGGGTAGGGGTGAGATTAGATTGATATGTGGGTAGGTATTAGATTAGAGTGGTATGTGGTCCGGGATTAGATTAGAGTGGTATGTGGGTAGGGGTTAGATTAGAGGGGTATGTGTGTAGGGTTTAGATTAGAGTGGTATCTGGGTATTGATTAGATTAGAGTGGTATGTGGGTAGGATTTAGATTAGATTTATGTGAGTTGGGGTTAGATTAGAGTGGTATGTAGGTAGGTTTTAGATTAGAGTGGTATGTGGGTAGGGGTTAGATTAGAGTGGTATGTGGGTAGGGGTTAGATTAGAGTGGTATGTGGGTAGGGGTTAGATTAGAGTGGTATGTGGGTAGGGGTTAGATTAGAGTGGTATGTGGGTAGGAGTTAGATGAGAGTGATATGTGGGTAGGGGTTAGATTAGAGTGATATGTGGGTAGGGGTTAGATTAGAGTGGTATGTGGGTAGGGGTTAGATTAGAGGGTATGTGTGTAGGGTTTAGATTAGAGTGGTATCTGGGTATTGATTAGATTAGAGTGGTATGTGGGTAGGATTTAGATTAGATTTATGTGAGTTGGGGTTAGATTAGAGTGGTATGTAGGTAGGTTTTAGATTAGAGTGGTATGT
Source organism: Oncorhynchus tshawytscha (assembly GCF_018296145.1). Lineage (NCBI taxonomy): Eukaryota > Metazoa > Chordata > Actinopteri > Salmoniformes > Salmonidae > Oncorhynchus > Oncorhynchus tshawytscha. The sequence continues at coordinate 45,425 of NW_024609416.1, read as the reverse complement.
GGGTAGGGTTAGATTAGAGTGGTATGTAGGTAGGTTTTAGATTAGAGTGGTATGTGGGTAGGGTTTAGGTTAGATTTATGTGAGTTGGGGTTAGATTAGAGTGGTATGTAGGTAGGTTTTAGATTAGAGTGGTATGTGGGTAGGGATTAGATTAGACTGGTATGTGGGTATGGATTATATTAGAGTGGTATGTGGGTAAGGATTAGATTAGAGTGGTATGTGGGTAGGGATTAGATCAGAGTGGTATGTGGGTAGGGTTTAGATCAGAGTGGTATGTGGGTAGAGGGTTAGATTAGAGTGGTATGTAGGTAGGGATTAGATTAGAGTGGTATGTGGGTAGGAGTTAGATTAGAGTGGTATGTGGGTATGGTTTAGGTTGGAGTGGTATGTGGGTAGGTTTTAGATTGGAGTGGTATGTTGGTAGGGATTAGATTAGAGTGGTATGTGGGTATGGATTAGATTAGGGTGGTATGTGGATAGGATTTAGATTGGAGTGGTATGTGGGTAGGGGTTAGATTAGAGTGGTATGTTGGTAGAGATTAGAGTGGTATGTGGGTAGGGATTAGATTAGAGTGGTATGTGGGTAGGGATTAGATTAGAGTGGTATGTGGGTAAGGATTAGATTAGAGTGGTATGTGGGAAGGGATTAGGTTGGAGTGGTGTGTGGGTAGGGGTTAGATTAGAGTAGTATGTTGGTAGGGTTTAGATTAGAGTGGTATGTGGGTAGGGTTTATATTAGAGTGGTATGTGGGTATGGTTTAGGTTAGAGTGGTATGTAGGTAGGGGTTAGAGTGGTATGTGGGTAGGGTTTATATTGGAGTGGTATGTGGGTATGGTTTAGGTTAGAGTGGTATGTAGGTAGGGGTTAGAGTGGTATGTGGGTAGGGGTTAGGTTAGAGTGGTGTGTGGGTTGGGATTAGAGTGGTATGTGGGTAGGGATTAGATAAGAGTGGTATGTGGGTAAGGATTAGATTAGAGTGGTATGTGGGTAGGTGTTAGATTAGAGTGGTATGTGGGTAGGGATTAGATAAGAGTGGTATGTGGGTAAGGATTAGATTAGAGTGGTATGTGGGTAGGGATTAGATTAGAGTGGTATGTGGGTAGGGTTTAGATTCGAGTGGTATGTGGGTATGGTTTAGGTTAGAGTGGTATGTAGGTAGGTTTTAGATTAGAGTGGTATGTGGGTATGGTTTAGGTTAGAGTGGTATGTGGGTAGAGGTTAGATTAGAGTGGTATCTGTGTAGGGGTTAGATTAGAGTGTTATGTGGGTAGGATTTGGATTCTAGTGGTATCTGGGTAGAGGTTCGATTAGAGTGGTATGTGGGTAGGTATTAGAGTGGTGTGTGGATAGGGGTTAGATTAGAGTGGTATGTGGGCAGAGATTAGAGTGGTATCTGGGTAAGATTTAGATTGGAGTGGTATGTAGGTAGGGATTAGGTTGGAGTGGTATGTGGGTAGGGGTTAGATTAGAGTGGTATGTGGGTAGGGGTTAGATTAGAGTGGTATCTGGGTAGGGGTTAGATTAGAGTGGTATGTGGGTAGGTTTTAGATTAGAGTGGTATGTGGGTAGGTTTTAGATTAGAGTGGTATGTGGGTAGGTTTTAGATTAGAGTGGTATGTGGGTAGGGTTTAGAGTGGTATGTGGGTAGGGGTTACAGTGGTATGTGGGTAGGGGTTAGATTAGAGTGGTATGTCGGTAGAGATTAGAGTGGTATCTGGGTAGGATTTAGATTAGTTTTATGTGGGTAGGGTTTAGATTAGGGTGGTATCTGGGAAGGGGTTAGATTTGAGTGGTATGTGGGTAGAGATTAGAGTGGTATTCGGGTAGGGTTTAGGTTAGAGTGGTATGTGGGTAGAGATTAGATTGGTATCTGGGTAGGGATTAGGTTAGAGTGGTATGTGGGTAGAGATTAGAGTGGCATTTGGGTAGGGATTAGGTTAGAGTGGTATCTGGGTAGGTCTGCCAGGTCTCTGACCATTTCCCTGTAACTACAGGACTAAGCATTAATGCATCTCTGACACTCCGTTTCTCATCCTGGTATCTATATACCCACTCAGCAGTAATACATCTATAAACCCACTCAGCAGTAATACATCTATATATCCACTCAGCAGTTATACATCTATATACCCACTCAGCAGTAATACATCTATATATCCACTCAGCAGTTATACATCTATATACCCACTCAGCAGTAATATATCTATATACCCACTCAGCAGTAATACATCTATATACCCACTCAGCAGTCATACATCTATATATCCACTCAGCAGTAAAACATCTATATACCCACTCAGCAGTAATACACCTATATACCCACTCAGCAGTAATACATCTATATACCCACTCAGCAGCAATACATCTATATACCCACTCAGCAGTATATACCCACTCAGCAGTAATACATCTATATACCCACTCAGCAGTAAAACATCTATATACCCACTCAGCAGTAATACATCTATATACCCACTCAGCAGTAATACATCTATATACCCACTCAGCAGTAATACATCTATATACCCACTCAGCAGTAAAACATCTATATACCCACTCAGCAGTAATACATCTATATACCCACTCAGCAGTAATACATCTATATACCCACTCAGCAGTAAAACATATATATACCCACTCAGCAGTAATACATCTATATATCCACTCAGCAGTAATACATCTATATACCCACTCAGCAGTAATACATCTATATACCCACTCAGCAGTAAAACATATATATACCCACTCAGCAGTAATACATCTATATACCCACTCAGCAGTAATACATCTATATACCCACTCAGCAGTAAAACATATATATACCCACTCAGCAGTAATACATCTATATACCCACTCAGCAGTTATACATCTATATACCCACTCAGCAGTAATACATCTATATACCCACTCAGCAGTATATACCCACTCAGCAGTTAAACATCTATATACCCACTCAGCAGTAATACACCTATATACCCACTCAGCAGTAATACATCTATATACCCACTCAGCAGTAATACATCTATATACCCACTCAGCAGTAATACATCTATATACCCACTCAGCAGTAAAACATATATATACCCACTCAGCAGTAATACATCTATATACCCACTCAGCAGTAATACATCTATATACCCACTCAGCAGTAAAACATATATATACCCACTCAGCAGTAATACATCTATATACCCACTCAGCAGTTATACATCTATATACCCACTCAGCAGTAATACATCTATATACCCACTCAGCAGTATATACCCACTCAGCAGTTAAACATCTATATACCCACTCAGCAGTAATAGACCTATATACCCACTCAGCAGTAATACATCTATATACCCACTCAGCAGTAATACATCTATATACCCACTCAGCAGTAATACATCTATATACCCACTCAGCAGTTATACATCTATATACCCACTCAGCAGTAAAACATCTATATACCCACTCAGCAGTAATACATCTATATACCCACTCAGCAGTAAAACATCTATATACCCACTCAGCAGTATATACCCACTCAGCAGTAAAACATCTATATACCCACTCAGCAGTAATACATCTATATACCCACTCAGCAGTAATACATTTATATACCCACTCAGCAGTATATACCCACTCAGCAGTAATACATCTATATACCCACTCAGCAGTATATACCCACTCAGCAGTAATACATCTATATACCCACTCAGCAGTAAAACATCTATATATCCACTCAGCAGTAAAACATCTATATACCCACTCAGCAGTAAAACATCTATATACCCACTCAGCAGTAAAACATCTATATACACACTCAGCAGTTATACATCTATATACCCACTCAGCAGTAAAACATCTATATACCCACTCAGCAGTATATACCCACTCAGTAGTAACACATCTATATACCCACTCAGCAGTAAAACATCTATATACCTACTCAGCATTAAAACATCTATATACCCACTCAGCAGTAAAACATCTATATACCCACTCAGCAGTATATACATCTATATACCCACTCAGCAGTAATACATCTATATACCCACTCAGCAGTAAAACATCTATATACCCACTCAGCAGTATATACCCACTCAGTAGTAACACATCTATATACCCACTCAGCAGTAAAACATCTATATACCTACTCAGCATTAAAACATCTATATACCCACTCAGCAGTAAAACATCTATATACCCACTCAGCATTAAAACATCTATATACCCACTCAGCAGTAATACATCTATATACCCACTCAGCATTAAAACATCTATATACCCACTCAGCATTAAAACATCTATATACCCACTCAGCAGTAATACATCTATATACCCACTCAGCATTAAAACATCTATATACCCACTCAGCATTAAAACATCTATATACCCACTCAGCAGTAAAACATCTATATACCTACTCAGCATTAAAACATCTATATACCCACTCAGCAGTAAAACATCTATATATCCACTCAGCATTAAAACATCTATATATCCACTCAGCAGTAATACATCTATATACCCACTCAGCAGTAATACATCTATATACCCACTCAGCAGTATATACCCACTCAGCAGTAAAACATCTATATACCCACTCAGCAGTAATACATCTATATACCCACTCAGCAGTATATACCCACTCAGCAGTATATACCCACTCAGCAGTAAAACATCTATATACCCACTCAGCAGTAATACATCTATATACCCACTCAGCAGTATATACCCACTCAGCAGTATATACCCACTCAGCAGTAATACATCTATATACCCACTCAGCAGTATATACCCACTCAGCAGTATATACCCACTCAGCAGTAATACATCTATATACCCACTCAGCAGTATATACCCACTCAGCAGTAATACATCTATATACCCACTCAGCAGTAAAACATCTATATACCCACTCAGCAGTAAAACATCCATATACCCACTCAGCAGTAATACATCTATATACCCACTCAGCAGTATATACCCACTCAGCAGTAATACATCTATATACCCACTCAGCAGTATATACCCACTCAGCAGTAATACATCTATATACCCACTCAGCAGTAATACATCTATATACCCACTCAGCAGTAAAACATCTCTGATGGTCCAGGGCTCATCATGCAGTCTGTGTCACCCTGGTCTCTATATACCCACTCAGCAGTAAAACATCTCTAATGGTCCAGGGCTCATCATGCAGTCTGTGTCACCCTGGTATCTATATACCCACTCAGCAGTAAAACATCTCTGATGGTCCAGGGCTCATCATGCAGTCTGTGTCACCCTGGTCTCTATATACCCACTCAGCAGTAAAACATCTCTGATGGTCCAGGGCTCATCATGCAGTCTGTGTCACCCTGGTCTCTATATTCCCACTCAGTTCTTCAGCCGTTCGCTATCGTTTTCCTCCCTAACAGAAACCTAATCCATTCAGGGAATGCTCTACAGTGTCAGGAGGGGGTTACTGAGAGAGATCGCCTGTTATTGAGGAGGAGCATTTAGCCTCTTCCTCAGTTGGCAGAGCTCCAAGTCCTATCAGCTTCCTGTCAGGGATCCCTGTGTGTGTGTGTGTGTGTGTGTGTGTGTGTGTGTGTGTGTGTGTGTGTGTGAACGATCCAGCCACCCTCATCTCCTTCTACAGTGTAATAGACCCTCTCATCTCCTTCTACAGTGTAATAGACCATTATCTCCTTCTACAGTGTAATAGACCCTCATCTCCTTCTACAGTGTAATAGACCCTCGTCTCCTTCTACAGTGTAATAGACCATTATCTCCTTCTACAGTGTAATAGACCCTCTCATCTCCTTCTACAGTGTAATAGACCCTCATCTCCTTCTACAGTGTAATAGACCCTCTCATCTCCTTCTACAGTGTAATAGACCCTCTCATCTCCTTCTACAGTGTAATAGACCCTCTCATCTCCTTCTACAGTGTAATAGACCCTCATCTCCTTCTACAGTGTAATAGACCATTATCTCCTTCTACAGTGTAATAGACCCTCATCTCCTTCTACAGTGTAATAGACCATTATCTCCTTCTACAGTGTAATAGACCCTCATCTCCTTCTACAGTGTAATAGACCATTATCTCCTTCTACAGTGTAATAGACCCTCATCTCCTTCTACAGTGTAATAGACCCTCTCATCTCCTTCTACAGTGTAATAGACCATTATCTCCTTCTACAGTGTAATAGACCCTCGTCTCCTTCTACAGTGTAATAGACCCTCATCTCCTTCTACAGTGTAATAGACCCTCATCTCCTTCTACAGTGTAATAGACCATTATCTCCTTCTACAGTGTAATAGACCATTATCTCCTTCTACAGTGTAATAGACCATTATCTCCTTCTACAGTGTAATAGACCCTCATCTCCTTCTACAGTGTAATAGACCCTCTCTTAAGCACCAATTCATGAGTATCCTGAAGGAATGCTGAACAGGGTGAGGGGCTCTATAAAGTCCTATATTTCATGAGTATCCTGAACGAATGCTGAACAGGGTGAGGGGCTCTATAAAGTCCTATATTTCATGAGTATCCTGAACGAATGCTGAACAGGGTGAAGGGCTCTTTAAATTCCTCTTATTAGATATATATTTATTATAGGTGTAATGTAGTGTCTGTATTGTAGATATATATGTATTATAGGTGTAATGTAGTGTCTGTATTGTAGATATATATATTGATTATAGGTGTAATGTAGTGTCTGTATTGTAGATATATATTGATTATAGGTGTAATGTAGTGTCTGTATTGTAGATATATATTGATTATAGGTGTAATGTAGTGTCTGTATTGTAGATATGTATTTATAATAGGTGTAATGTAGTGTCTGTATTGTAGATATATATGTATTATAGGTGGAATGTAGTGTCTGTATTGTAGATATGTATTTATAATAGGTGGAATTTTCCTAGAATGTTCTCTGCGCGTCAGTGGGATAACGTATCATGTCCACAGGACGACCCCTGTTTGCTGGGTTAAAGCCTGACCCCGCTAGGCGCTGCTGAGTGCAGTGTGTTGCCAGTTACTCCGTTGAAAAGAGCCCCTTTGGCCTCGTTAGTCAAGACAGAAGGCTTCCCTGGCGGACGCCCACCGTGGAGCAGGCTTGTCTCTGGAGGTCACACATCATAGATAGTTGCCCAGGTTGGAGATGGTTGGCGATGACAAGGCTGTGTTGGTTCTCTGCTGTGTCTCTCTACCCCACAGTGACCAGGGTTTTCTGTTCTCTGCTGTGTCTCTCTACCCCACAGTGACCAGGGGTTTCTAACTGCTACTTCCTGTCTCTGTGTCTCCAGGACGACGAGGTTGTCCTGCAGTGTTCTGCCACAGTGATCAGGGGTTTTCTGTGTTGGTTCTAACTGCTACTTCCTGTCTCTGTGTCTCCAGGACGACGAGGTTGTCCTGCAGTGTTCTGCCACAGTCCACAAGGAGCAGCAGAAGCTGTGTCTGGCAGCGGAGGGCTTCGGAAACAGACTCTGCTTCCTCGAGTCAACATCCAACTCTAAGGTGAACACAGGAGCCACATCTACCAGACTGCATTGCATCATGTTTATACCTAGACTGGACTACATCTCCCAGACTGACCTGCTCCAGGACTACAGTTCCCTTCTAACCTGGCTGTTTATCCTTTGACTGGACTACATCTCCCAGACTGACCTGCTCCAGGACTACAGTTCCCTACTAACCAGGCTGTTTATCTCTAGACTGGACTACATCTCCCAGACTGACCTGCTCCAGGACTACAGTTCCCTTCTAACCTGGCTGTTTATCCTTTGACTGGACTACATCTCCCAGACTGACCTGCTCCAGGACTACAGTTCCCTTCTAACCTGGCTGTTTATCCCTAGACTGGACTACATCTCCCAGACTGACCTGCTCCAGGACTACAGTTCCCTTCTAACCTGGCTGTTTGTCCTTTGACTGGACTACATCTCCCAGACTGACCTGCTCCAGGACTACAGTTCCCTTCTAACCTGGCTGTTTATCCTTTGACTGGACCACATCTCCCAGACTGACCTGCTCCAGGACTACAGTTCCCTTCTAACCTGGCTGTTTATCATTTGACTGGACTACATCTCCCAGACTGACCTGCTCCAGGACTACAGGTCCCTTCTAACCTGGCTGTTTATCCTTTGACTAGACTACATCTCCCAGACTGACCTGCTCCAGGACTACAGTTCCCTTCTAACCTGGCTGTTTATCCTTTGACTGGACTACATCTCCCAGACTGACCTGCTCCAGGACTACAGGTCCCTTCTAACCTGGCTGTTTGTCCTTTGACTGGACTACATCTCCCAGACTGACCTGCTCCAGGACTACAGTTCCCTTCTAACCTGGCTGTTTATCCCTAGACTGGACTACATCTCCCAGACTGACCTGCTCCAGGACTACAGTTCCCTTCTAACCTGGCTGTTTGTCCTTTGACTGGACTACATCTCCCAGACTGACCTGCTCCAGGACTACAGTTCCCTTCTAACCTGGCTGTTTATCCCTAGACTGGACTACATCTCCCAGACTGACCTGCTCCAGGACTACAGTTCCCTTCTAACCTGGCTGTTTATCATATGACTGGACTACATCTCCCAGACTGACCTGCTCCAGGACTACTTGTCCCTTCTAACCTGGCTGTTTATCCTTTGACTGGACTACATCTCCCAGACTGACCTGCTCCAGGACTACAGTTCCCTTCTAACCTGGCTGTTTATCCTTTGACTGGACTACATCTCCCAGACTGACCTGCTCCAGGACTACAGTTCCCTTCTAACCTGGCTGTGTTCTCTTCCAGAATGTCCCTCCAGACCTGTCCATCTGTACGTTTGTCCTGGAGCAGTCCCTCTCAGTCCGGGCCCTGCAGGAGATGCTGGCCAACACAGAGGAGAAGGCAGAAGGGGTGAGTAAACAGCAAGACATACCTATCTACGTATATATCTATCTACCTCTATCTATCTATCTATCTATCTATCTATCTATCTATCTATCTATCTATCTATCTATCTATCTATCTATCTGTCTGTCTGTCTGTCTGTCTGTCTGTCTGTCTGTCTGTCTGTCTGTCTGTCTGTCTGTCTGTCTGTCTGTCTGTCCGTCCGTCCGTCCGTCCGTCCGTCCGTCCGTCCGTCCGTCCGTCCGTCCGTCCGTCCGTCCGTCCGTCCGCCCGCCCGCCCGCCCGCCCGCCCGCCCGTCCCTGCTATAGTCCCAGTCCACAGCCCTGTGGTTGTCCCTGTTATAGTCCTGTCCACAGTCCTGTGGTTGTCCCTGTTATAGCCCTGTGGTTGTCCCTGTTATAGTCCTGTGGTTGTCCCTGTTATAGCCCTGTCCACAGTCCTGTGGTTGTCCCTGTTATAGCCCTGTGGTTGTCCCTGTTATAGCCCTGTGGTTGTCCCTGTCCACAGCCCTGTGGTTGTCCCTGTCCACAGCCCTGTGGTTGTCCCTGTTATAGTCCTGTCCACAGTCCTGTGGTTGTCCCTGTTATAGTCCTGTGGTTGTCCCTGTTATAGCCCTGTCCACAGTCCTGTGGTTGTCCCTGTTATAGCCCTGTGGTTGTCCCTGTTATAGCCCTGTGGTTGTCCCTGTCCACAGCCCTGTGGTTGTCCCTGTCCACAGCCCTGTGGTTGTCCCTGTTATAGTCCTGTCCACAGTCCTGTGGTTGTTCCTGTTATAGCCCTGTGGTTGTCCCTGTTATAGCCCTGTGGTTGTCCCTGTTATAGCCCTGTGGTTGTCCCTGCTATAGCCCTGTGGTTGTCCCTGTTTTAGCCCTGTGGTTGTCCCTGTTATAGCCCTGTGGTTGTCCCTGTTATAGCCCTGTGGTTGTCCCTGTTATAGCCCTGTGGTTATCCCTGTTATAGCCCTGTGGTTGTCCCAGTCCACAGCCCTGTGGTTGTCCCTGCTATAGTCCCAGTCCACAGCCCTGTGGTTGTCCCTGTTATAGCCCTGTGGTTGTCCCTGCTATAGCCCTGTGGTTGTCCCTGTTACAGCCCTGTGGTTGTCCCTGCTACAGCCCTGTGGTTGTCCCTGTTATAGCCCTGTGGTTGTCCCTGTTATAGTCCTGTGGTTGTCCCTGCTATAGTCCCAGTCCACAGCCCTGTGGTTGTCCCTGTTATAGCCCTGTGGTTGTCCCTGTTATAGCCCTGTGGTTGTCCCTGTTATAGCCCTGTGGTTGTCCCTGTTATAGCCCTGTGGTTGTCCCAGTCCACAGCCCTGTGGTTGTCCCTGCTATAGTCCCAGTCCACAGCACTGTGGTTGTCCCTGCTATAGCCCTGTGGTTGTCCCTGTTATAGCCCTGTGGTTGTCCCTGTTACAGCCCTGTGGTTGTCCCTTCTATAGCCCTGTGGTTGTCCCTGTTATAGCCCTGTGGTTGTCCCTGTTATAGCCCTGTGGTTGTCCTTGCTATAGTCCCAGTCCACAGCCCTGTGGTTGTCCCTGTTATAGCCCTGTGGTTGTCCCTGTTATAGCCCTGTGGTTGTCCCTGTTATAGCCCTGTGGTTGTCCCTGTTATAGCCCTGTGGTTGTCCCTGCTATAGTCCCAGTCCACAGCCCTGTGGTTGTCCCTGTTATAGCCCTGTGGTTGTCCCTGCTATAGTCCCAGTCCACAGCCCTGTGGTTGTCCCTGTTATAGCCCTGTGGTTGTCCCTGTTATAGCCCTGTGGTTGTCCCTGTTATAGCCCTGTGGTTGTCCCTGCTATAGTCCCAGTCCACAGCCCTGTGGTTGTCCCTGTTATAGCCCTGTGGTTGTCCCTGTTATAGCCCTGTGGTTGTCCCTGCTATAGCCCTGTGGTTGTCCCTGTTATAGCCCTGTGGTTGTCCCTGCTATAGCCCTGTGGTTGTCCCTGCTACAGCCCTGTGGTTGTCCCTGTTATAGCCCTGTGGTTGTCCCTGTTATAGTCCTGTGGTTGTCCCTGCTATAGTCCCAGTCCACAGCCCTGTGGTTGTCCCTGTTATAGCCCTGTGGTTGTCCCTGTTATAGCCCTGTGGTTGTCCCTGTTATAGCCCTGTGGTTGTCCCTGTTATAGCCCTGTGGTTGTCCCAGTCCACAGCCCTGTGGTTGTCCCTGCTATAGTCCCAGTCCACAGCACTGTGGTTGTCCCTGCTATAGCCCTGTGGTTGTCCCTGTTATAGCCCTGTGGTTGTCCCTGTTACAGCCCTGTGGTTGTCCCTTCTATAGCCCTGTGGTTGTCCCTGTTATAGCCCTGTGGTTGTCCCTGTTATAGCCCTGTGGTTGTCCTTGCTATAGTCCCAGTCCACAGCCCTGTGGTTGTCCCTGTTATAGCCCTGTGGTTGTCCCTGTTATAGCCCTGTGGTTGTCCCTGTTATAGCCCTGTGGTTGTCCCTGTTATAGCCCTGTGGTTGTCCCTGCTATAGTCCCAGTCCACAGCCCTGTGGTTGTCCCTGTTATAGCCCTGTGGTTGTCCCTGCTATAGTCCCAGTCCACAGCCCTGTGGTTGTCCCTGTTATAGCCCTGTGGTTGTCCCTGTTATAGCCCTGTGGTTGTCCCTGTTATAGCCCTGTGGTTGTCCCTGCTATAGTCCCAGTCCACAGCCCTGTGGTTGTCCCTGTTATAGCCCTGTGGTTGTCCCTGTTATAGCCCTGTGGTTGTCCCTGCTATAGCCCTGTGGTTGTCCCTGTTATAGCCCTGTGGTTGTCCCTGCTATAGCCCTGTGGTTGTCCCTGCTATAGCCCTGTGGTTGTCCCTGTTATAGCCCTGTGGTTGTCCCTGTTATAGCCCTGTGGTTGTCCCTGTTATAGCCCTGTGGTTGTCCCTGTTATAGCCCTGTGGTTGTCCCTGTTATAGCCCTGTGGTTGTCCCTGTTATAGCCCTGTGGTTGTCCCTGCTATAGCCCTGTGGTTGTCCCTGTTATAGCCCTGTGGTTGTCCCTGTACTATGATGTGATGTTATATACCCTGTGGGGTATGTTTAAATGATATGGACTACAGTACTATGATGTGATGTTATAGCCCTGTGGGGTATGTTTAAATGACTCCAGTACTATGATGTGATGTTATAGCCCTGTGGGGTATGTTTAAATGACTACAGTACTATGATGTGATGTTATAGCCCTGTGGGGTATGTTTAAATGACTACAGTACTATGATGTGATGTTATAGCCCTGTGGGGTATGTTCAAATGACTACAGTACTATGATGTGATGTTATAGCCCTGTGGGGTATGTTCAAATGACTACAGTACTATGATGTGATGTTATAGCCCTGTGGGGTATGTTCAAATGACTACAGTACTATGATGTGATGTTATAGCCCTGTGGGGTATGTTCAAATGACTACAGTACTATGATGTGATGTTATAGCCCTGTGGGGTATGTTTAAATGATATGGACTACAGTACTATGATGTGATGTTATAGCCCTGTGGGGTATGTTCAAATGACTACAGTACTATGATGTGATGTTATAGCCCTGTGGGGTATGTTTAAATGATATGGACTACAGTACTATGATGTGATGTTATAGCCCTGTGGGGTATGTTCAAATGACTACAGTACTATGATGTGATGTTATAGCCCTGTGGGGTATGTTTAAATGACTACAGTACTATGATGTGATGTTATAGCCCTGTGGGGTATGTTTAAATGACTACAGTACTATGATGTGATGTTATAGCCCTGTGGGGTATGTTCAAATGACTACATTACTATGATGTGATGTTATAGCCCTGTGGGGTATGTTTAAATGATATGGACTACAGTACTATGATGTGATGTTATTTTGCTGTAAAGGGGTGTGGTATATGCAGATTTAAACGTTGTATATGATGTTGCAGAACGTATCAGAGACTGAGATGATGTAAAGGGGTGTGGTATATGCAGATTTAAACGTTGTATATGATGTTGCAGAACGTATCAGAGACTGAGATGATGTAAAGGGGTGTGGTATATGCAGATTTAAACGTTGTATATGATGTTGCAGAACGTATCAGAGACTGAGATGATGTAAAGGGGTGTGGTATATGCAGATTTAAACGTTGTATATGATGTTGCAGAACGTATCAGAGACTGAGATGTGGTGTCGTATTCCATCATGACTTACCCAGTCAGTCAGCCAGTCAGTCAGTCAGTCAGTCAGTCAGTCAGTCAGTCAGTCAGCCAGCCACACGTATCAGAGACTGAGATGCGGTGTCGTATTCCATCATGACTTGCATTTCTGTAATTAACTTTTTATAATCACCTTTCTATCTATGAATAACTTGGCTAATTAAATTGTTCTCTCTCTGAGCCAGAAGTGTATTCAAGGGCAGTACTGGGAGTCAGGGAGCCCAGAAACAATCAGTTGGCCGGTCTATCTGCCAGGAGTCAGGGAGCCCAGAAACAATCAGTTGGTCAGTCTATCTGCCAGGAGTCAGGGAGCCCAGAAACAATCAGTTGGCCGGTCTATCTGCCAGGAGTCAGGGAGCCCAGAAACAATCAGTTGGTCGGTCTATCTGCCAGGAGGCAGAGAGCCCAGAAACAATCAGTTGGCCGGTCTATCTGCCAGGAGTCAGGGAGGCCAGAAACAATCAGTTGGTCGGTCTATCTGCCAGGAGTCAGAGAGCCCAGAAACAATCAGTTGGCCGGTCTATCTGCCAGGAGTCAGAGAGCCCAGAAACAATCAGTTGGCCGGTCTATCTGCCAGGAGTAGGGGAGCCCAGAAACAATCAGTTGGCCGGTCTATCTGCCAGGAGTCAGGGAGCCCAGAAACAATCAGTTGGTCGGTCTATCTGCCAGGAGTCAGGGAGCCCAGAAACAATCAGTTGGTCGGTCTATCTGCCAGGAGTCAGAGAGCCCAGAAACAATCAGTTGGTCGGTCTATCTGCCAGGAGTCAGGGAGCCCAGAAACAATCAGTTGGCCGGTCTATCTGCCAGGAGTCAGGGAGCCCAGAAACAATCAGTTGGTCGGTCTATCTGCCAGGAGTCAGGGAGCCCAGAAACAATCAGTCGGTGGGTCAGCCAGTCAGCCAGCCAGTCAGTCAGTCAGTCAGCCAGTTAGTCAGTCAGTCAGTCAGTCAGTCAGTTAGTCAGTTACCCAGTCAGTCAGCCAGTCAGTCAGTCAGTCAGCCAGCCAGTCAGTTAGTCAGCCAGCCAGTCAGTTACCCAGTCAGTCAGCCAGTCAGCCAGCCAGTCAGCCAGTCAGTCAGTCAGTCAGTTAGTCAGTCAGCCAGTCAGTCAGTCAGTTAGTCAGTCAGTCAGTCAGTTAGTCAGTTACCCAGTCAGCCAGTCAGCCAGTCAGTCAGCCAGTCAGTCAGTTAGTCAGTCATTCAGTCAGTCAGTTAGTCAGCCAGCCAGTCAGTCAGCCAGTCAGTCAGTCAGTCAGTCAGTCAGTCAGTCACCCAGCCAGTCAGTCAGTCACCCAGTCAGTCAGTCAGTCAGTCAGTCAGTTAGTCAGTTACCCAGTCAGTCAGTCAGTTAGTCAGTCAGTCAGTTATCAGTCACCCAGTCAGTCACCCAGCCAGTCAGTCAGTCAGTTAGTCACCCAATCAGTCAGTCAGTTACCCAGTCAGTCAGCCAGCCAGCCAGTCAGCCAGTCAGTCAGTCACCCAGTCAATCAGCCAGCCAGCCAGCCAGTCAATCAGTCACCCAGTCAGTCAGTCAGTCAGCCAGCCAGCCAGCCAGTCAAACAGTTAGCCAGTCCATCAGTCAGTAAACCAGCCAGAGAGATACAGGGAGTCAGGCTGAAGGAGAGATGAGGGGGGGGTAGAGATACAGAGAGGCAGGTAGAAGGAGAGGTGGGGGGTAGAGATACAGAGAGATACAGAGAGTCAGGTAGAAGGAGAGGTGGGGGGTAGAGATACAGAGAGGCAGGTAGAAGGAGAGGTGGGGGGTAGAGATACAGAGAGGCAGGTAGAAGGAGAGGTGGGGGGTAGAGATACAGAGAGGCAGGTAGAAGGAGAGGTGGGGGGTAGAGATACAGAGAGGCAGGTAGAAGGAGAGGTGGGGGGTAGAGATACAGAGAGGAAGGTAGAAGGAGAGGTGGGGGGTAGAGATACAGAGAGGCAGGTAGAAGGAGAGGTGGGGGGTAGAGATACAGAGAGTCAGGTAGAAGGAGAGGTGGGGGGTAGAGATACAGAGAGATACAGAGAGGCAGGTAGAAGGAGAGGTGGGGGTAGAGATACAGAGAGGCAGGTAGAAGGAGAGGTGGGGGGTAGAGATACAGAGAGGCAGGTAGAAGGAGAGGTGGGGGGGTAGAGATACAGAGAGGCAGGGAGAAGGAGAGGTGGGGGTAGAGATACAGAGAGGCAGGTAGAAGGAGAGGTGGGGGGTAGAGATACAGAGAGGCAGGTAGAAGGAGAGGTGGGGGGTAGAGATACAGAGAGATACAGAGAGGCAGGTAGAAGGAGAGGTGGGGGTAGAGATACAGAGAGGCAGGTAGAAGGAGGAGGTGGGGGGGGGGTAGAGATACAGAGAGGCAGGTAGAAGGAGAGGTGGGGGGTAGAGATACAGAGAGGCAGGTAGAAGGAGAGGTGGGGGGTAGAGATACAGAGAGATACAGAGAGGCAGGTAGAAGGAGAGGTGGGGGGTAGAGATACAGAGAGGCAGGTAGAATGAGAGGTGGGGGGTAGAGATACAGAGAGGCAGGTAGAAGGAGAGGTGGGGGTAGAGATACAGAGAGATACAGAGAGGCAGGTAGAAGGAGAGGTGGGGGTAGAGATACAGAGAGGCAGGTAGAAGGAGAGGTGGGGGTAGAGATACAGAGAGGCAGGTAGAAGGAGAGGTGGGGGGTAGAGATACAGAGAGGCAGGTAGAAGGAGAGGTGGGGGGTAGAGATACAGAGAGGCAGGTAGAAGGAGAGGTGGGGGGGGTAGAGATACAGAGAGAGATACAGAGAGGCAGGTAGAAGGAGAGGTGGGGGGTAGAGATACAGAGAGGCAGGTAGAAGGAGAGGTGGGGGTAGAGATACAGAGAGTCAGGTAGAAGGAGAGGTGGGGGGTAGAGATACAGAGAGATACAGAGAGGCAGGTAGAAGGAGAGGTGGGGGGTAGAGATACAGAGAGGCAGGTAGAAGGAGAGGTGGGGGGTAGAGATACAGAGAGGCAGGTAGAGGGAGAGGTGGGGGGTAGAGATACAGAGAGGCAGGTAGAAGGAGAGGTGGGGGGTAGAGATACAGAGAGGCAGGTAGAAGGAGAGGTGGGGGGTAGAGATACAGAGAGGCAGGTAGAAGGAGAGGTGGGGGGTAGAGATACAGAGAGGCAGGTAGAAGGAGAGGTGGGGGGTAGAGATACAGAGAGGCAGGTAGAAGGAGAGGTGGGGCAGGGAGTAGAGATACTGAGAGGCAGGTAGAAGGAGAGGTGGGGGGGGGGTAGATATACAGAGAGGCAGGTAGAAGGAGAGGTGGGGGGTAGAGATACAGAGAGGCAGGTAGAAGGAGAGGTGGGGGGTAGAGATACAGAGAGGCAGGTAGAAGGAGAGGTGGGGGGTAGAGATACAGAGAGGCAGGTAGAAGGAGAGGTGGGGGGGTAGAGATACAGAGAGGCAGGTAGAAGGAGAGGTGGGGGGGACCAGAGATACAGAGAGGCAGGTAGAAGGAGAGGTGGGGGGTAGATATACAGAGAGGCAGGTAGAAGGAGAGGTGGGGGGGTTAGTAGAGATACAGAGAGGCAGGTAGAAGGAGAGGTGGGGGGGGGACCAGAGATACAGAGAGGCAGGTAGAAGGAGAGGTGGGGGGTAGAGATACAGAGAGGCAGGTAGAAGGAGAGGTGGGGGTAGAGATACAGAGAGGCAGGTAGAAGGAGAGGTGGGGGGTAGAGATACAGAGAGGCAGGTAGAAGGAGAGGTGGGGGGTAGAGATACAGAGAGGCAGGTAGAAGGAGAGGTGGGGGGTAGATATACAGAGAGGCAGGTAGAAGGAGAGGTGGGGGGTAGAGATACAGAGAGGCAGGTAGAAGGAGAGGTGGGGGGTAGAGATACAGAGAGGCAGGTAGAAGGAGAGGTGGGGGGTAGATATACAGAGAGGCAGGTAGAAGGAGAGGTGGGGGGTGTAGAGATACAGAGAGGCAGGTAGAAGGAGAGGTGGGGGGGGAGTAGAGATACAGAGAGGCAGGTAGAAGGAGAGGTGGGGGGGTAGAGATACAGAGAGGCAGGTAGAAGGAGAGGTGGGGGGTAGAGATACAGAGAGGCAGGTAGAAGGAGAGGTGGGGGGTAGAGATACAGAGAGGCATGTAGAATGAGAGGTGGGGGTAGATATACAGAGAGGCAGGTAGAAGGAGAGGTGGGGGTAGAGATACAGAGAGGCAGGTAGAAGGAGAGGTGGGGGGTAGAGATACAGAGAGGCAGGTAGAAGGAGAGGTGGGGGGTAGAGATACAGAGAGGCAGGTAGAAGGAGAGGTGGGGGGTAGAGATACAGAGAGATACAGAGAGGTAGGTAGAAGGAGAGGTGGGGGTAGAGATACAGAGAGGCAGGTAGAAGGAGAGGTGGGGGGTAGAGATACAGAGAGGCAGGTAGAAGGAGAGGTGGGGGTAGAGATACAGAGAGGCAGGTAGAAGGAGAGGTGGGGGGTAGAGATACAGAGAGGCAGGTAGAAGGAGAGGTGGGGGTAGAGATACAGAGAGGTAGGTAGAAGGAGAGGTGGGGGGTAGAGATACAGAGAGATACAGAGAGGCAGGTAGAAGGAGAGGTGGGGGGTAGAGATACAGAGAGGCAGGTAGAAGGAGAGGTGGGGGTAGAGATACAGAGAGATACAGAGAGGCAGGTAGAAGGAGAGGTGGGGGGTAGAGATACAGAGAGGCAGGTAGAAGGAGAGGTGGGGGTAGAGATACAGAGAGGCAGGTAGAAGGAGAGGTGGGGGGTAGAGATACAGAGAGGCAGGTAGAAGGAGAGGTGGGGGTAGAGATACAGAGAGGCAGGTAGAAGGAGAGGTGGGGGTAGAGATACAGAGAGGCAGGTAGAAGGAGAGGTGGGGGGGGTAGAGATACAGAGAGGCAGGTAGAAGGAGAGGTGGGGGGTAGAGATACAGAGAGGCAGGTAGAAGGAGAGGTGGGGGGTAGAGATACAGAGAGGCAGGTAGAAGGAGAGGTGGGGGGTAGAGATACAGAGAGGCAGGTAGAAGGAGAGGTGGGGGGTAGAGATACAGAGAGGCAGGTAGAAGGAGAGGTGGGGGGTAGAGATACAGAGAGATACAGAGAGTCAGGTAGAAGGAGAGGTGGGGGGTAGAGATACAGAGAGGCAGGTAGAAGGAGAGGTGGGGGGTAGAGATACAGAGAGGCAGGTAGAAGGAGAGGTGGGGGTAGAGATACAGAGAGGCAGGTAGAAGGAGAGGTGGGGGTAGAGATACAGACAGATACAGAGAGGCAGGTAGAAGGAGAGGTGGGGGGTAGAGATACAGAGAGGCAGGTAGAAGGAGAGGTGGGGGGGGTAGAGATACTGAGAGGCAGGTAGAGGGAGAGGATGTGACTGTGTGTAGACGGAAAGTGCGTAAAGATAAAAGACCAAGAGAGATTGGAAGAGAAGCAGCAAGTGTGAGAGCTCAACATTTAATTAGTAAACCGTGCACAGCACTCCCAGCATGCTGAAGAGTGAGCAGGGAAAGGAGAAGAGAACATGTAACTGAATAGCTTCAGTAGTTACAGTCTAACAGAATTACAGCTATGGCCTGGAGAGGAACCAGGTTAGTACTGACTGATGGAGGGACCAGGTTAGTACTGACTGATGGAGGGACCAGGTTAGTAATGACTGATGGAGGGACCAGGTTAGTAATGACTGATGGAGGAACCAGGTTAGTAATGACTGATGGAGGGACCAGGTTAGTAATGACTGATGGAGGGACTAGGTTAGTAATGACTGATGGAGGGACCAGGTTAGTAATGACTGATGGAGGGACCAGGTTAGTAATGACTGATGGAGGGGCCAGGTTAGTAATGACTGATGGAGAGACCAGGTTAGTAATGACTGATGGAGAGACCAGGTTAGTAATGACTGATGGAGGGACCAGGTTAGTACTGACTGATGGAGGGACCAGGTTACCTCTCCTCATCTCCTCTCCACCTCTCCTCATCTCCTCTATAATTCTCATCAGCCCCTCTCCACATCTCCTCAGCCCCTCCCTTCCTCTCCTCAGCCCTTCTCTATCTCTCCTCAGTCCCTCTCAGCCTCTCCTCCGTCCCTCTCTATCTCTTCTCAGCCCCTCTCTACCTCTCCTCAGTCCCTCTCAGCCTCTCCTCAGTCCCTCTCAGCCTCTCCTCAGCCCCTCTCTATCTCTCCTCAGTCCCTCTCAGCCTCTCCTCAGCCCCTCTCTACCTCTCCTCAGCCCCTCTCATTCTCTCCTCAGCCTCTCCTCAGCCCCTCTGTCTCTCCTCAGTCCCTCTCAGTCTCTCCTCAGCCCCTCTCCACCTCTCCTCAGCCCTTCTCCACCTCTCCTCAGCCCCTTTCCACCTCTCCTCATTCCCTCTCCACCTCTTCTCAGCCCCTCTCCACCTCTTCTCTTCCCCTCTCCACCTCTCCTCAGCCCCTCTCCACCTCTCCTCATCCCCTCTCTACCTCTCCTCAGCCCCTCTCCACCTCTCCTCAGCCCTTCTCTACCTCTCCTCAGCCCCTCGCTACCTCTCCTCAGCCCCTCGCTACCTCTCCTCAGCCCCTCTCCACCTCTCCTCAGCCCCTCTCCACCTCTCCTCAGCCCCTCTCCACCTCCACTCTCCTCAGCCCCTCTCCACCTCTCCTCAGCCCCTCTCCACCTCTCCTCAGCCCCTCTCCATCTCTCCTCAGCCCCTCTCCACCTCTCCTCAGCCCCACTCTACCTCTCCTCAGCTCCTCCCTATCTCTCCTCAGTCCCTCTCAGCCTCTCCTCAGCTCCTCTCTATCTCTCCTCAGCCCCTCTCTACCTCTCCTCAGCTCCTCCCTATCTCTCCTCAGCCCCTCTCCACCTCTCCTCAGCCCCTCTCCACCTCTCCTCAGCCCCTCTCCACCTCTCCTCAGCCCCTCTCCACCTCTCCTCAGCCCCTCTCCACCTCTCCACCTCTCCTCAGCCCCTCTCCACCTCTCCTCAGCCCCTCTCCACCTCTCCTCAGCCCCTCTCAGCCTCTCCTCAGCCCCTCTCTACCTCTCCTCAGCTCCTCTCTATCTCTCCTCAGTCCCTCTCAGCCTCTCCTCAGCCCCTCTCTATCTCTCCTCAGCCCCTCTCCACCTCTCCACCTCTCCTCAGCCCCTCTCTATCTCTCCTCAGCCCCTCTCTACCTCTCCTCAGCCCCTCTCTACCTCTCCTCAGCTCCTCCCTATCTCTCCTCGCTCCCTCTCATCCTCTCTTAACCACTAGGCTACCTTACCTCATGTCTCTCATGCCTCTAGTTACGCAAGGAGATAATCACCCTGCACATATTTAGTAATTTGCTGGAGTGTCAGGAAGATGTTGCTGCAGCACAGCTGATCCGCTGGGGGATCAAGTCCGAGCTGGGGGACGCTGTGCAGTGAGATCGGGTTGACGAGCAGTGATTGGAATGACGTTGGATGATGCTGCTATGACTGTTTCTCCCAATTAAATTACTAACAGATGTTTTTTTTTTTTAGATGTCATTTAAGAATCAATTTGATAATTGATGTATTGGAGGTTTTGATGGGATTCTATTGATGATCCTATAGGTTATGTGATTGAAGTCATATTTAATACACTTGGGGCCTTGCAGATCAATTCCTTTTGAAATGTGGATCAATAATCCATTCAGCGTGATGCAGAGCATTACACTGGCTTGAGACATTTATAGAAACGTGTCACGTCATTTTATCTTCCATTTGACGCCACTTAATGTCCACAAGGCATTGTTAAATGGCACCCTATTCCCTACGTAGTGCACTACTTTAGACCAGGGCCCTATGGCACCCTATTCCCTACGTAGTGCACTACTTTTGACCAGGGCCCTATGACACCCTATTCCCTAAGTAGTGCACTACTTTTGACCAGGGCCCATAGGGCTCTATAGGGAATAAGGGTGCCAGCTGAGACACAACCAATAAGTCCTGTTGGCCACAAGGGCATGTGACAGGGACACGGCTGTTTTAAAAGACGGATAGTGTTGTTTATGAAACGCTAAGAGATTCATTAAAGTCTTTATACTGGCTGGTCTGGAATCAGCTACCACTTCATACTGCTGGTCACACTGAGCAATTACTACAGGTCTGGAATCAGCTAACATTTCATACTGCTGGTCACACTGAGCAATTACTACAGGTCTGGGATCAGCTAGCACTGTATACTGGCTGGTCACACTGAGCAATTACTACAGGTCTGGAATCAGCTTATTCATTAGGAATGACTGCTGGAAACACACACACATGGATGACTGTGCTATGGAACGGTGATGAAGGAGTTTATGTCCTAGTGCCTTTTAGAGTAGAGCAGAGCAGAGCAGGCCACAGTCAGAAATAGTAGGCTCCTTTTAGAGTAGAGCAGAGCAGAGCAGGCCACAGTCAGAAACAGTAGGCTCCTTTTAGAGTAGAGCAGAGCAGGCCACAGTCAGAAACAGTAGACTCCTTTTAGAGCAGAGCAGAGCAGGCCACAGTCAGAAACAGTAGGCTCCTTTTAGAGTAGAGCAGAGCAGAGCAGGCCACAGTCAGAAACAGTAGGCTCCTTTTAGAGTAGAGCAGAGCAGAGCAGGCCACAGTCAGAAACAGTAGACTCCTTTTAGAGTAGAGTAGAGCAGAGCAGAGCAGGCCACAGTCAGAAACAGTAGGCTCCTTTTAGAGTAGAGCAGAGCAGAGCAGGCCACAGTCAGAAACAGTAGGCTCCTTTTAGAGTAGAGCAGAGCAGAGCAGGCCACAGTCAGAAATAGTAGGCTCCTTTTAGAGTAGAGCAGAGCAGGCCACAGTCAGAAACAGTAGGCTCCTTTTAGAGTAGAGCAGAGCAGGCCACAGTCAGAAACAGTAGGCTCCTTTTAGAGCAGAGCAGAGCAGGCCACAGTCAGAAACAGTAGGCTCCTTTTAGAGCAGAGCAGAGCAGGCCACAGTCAGAAACAGTAGGCTCCTTTTAGAGTAGAGCAGAGCAGGCCACAGTCAGAAACAGTAGGCTCCTTTTAGAGCAGAGCAGAGCAGGCCACAGTCAGAAACAGTAGGCTCCTTTTAGAGTAGAGCAGAGCAGAGCAGAGCAGGCCACAGTCAGAAACAGTAGGCTCCTTTTAGAGTAGAGCAGAGCAGGCCACAGTCAGAAACAGTAGGCTCCTTTTAGAGTAGAGCAGAGCAGGCCACAGTCAGAAACAGTAGGCTCCTTTTAGAGTAGAGCAGAGCAGAGCAGGCCACAGTCAGAAACAGTAGGCTCCTTTTAGAGTAGAGCAGAGCAGGCCACAGTCAGAAACAGTAGGCTCCTTTTAGAGTAGAGCAGAGCAGGCCACAGTCAGAAACAGTAGGCTCCTTTTAGAGTAGAGCAGAGCAGAGCAGGCCACAGTCAGAAACAGTAGACTCCATTCTAAGTCATGGCTTCTGTCCTGTGTAGGCATTGTCCAGGATTGCAGTGCTGTGGACGATTCTGTAGTAGTGAATGTTGGAAGAGTAATGACTGATGTTAATTCATCACTAATGTGCTATTTGTGTTGAATTAACTCTCCTTTCCATTTATTTCATGCCAATACAGAAATTCATGATGAAGGTAAGTTCATTACCGTCTGCTGCTCCCCCTTCTGTCACTGTGTCTGATTTCCTAGCTCCTTCTGTCACTGTGTCTGATCTCCTAGCCCCTTCTGTCACTG
Source organism: Oncorhynchus tshawytscha (assembly GCF_018296145.1). Taxonomy (NCBI): domain Eukaryota; kingdom Metazoa; phylum Chordata; class Actinopteri; order Salmoniformes; family Salmonidae; genus Oncorhynchus; species Oncorhynchus tshawytscha. The sequence goes on along the minus strand of NW_024609416.1, from coordinate 22,782 downwards.
TGTGTCTGATCTCCTAGCCCCTTCTGTCACTGTGTGTCTGATCTCCTAGCCCCTTCTGTCACTGTGTGTCTGATCTCCTAGCTCCTTCTGTCACTGTGTGTCTGATCTCCTAGCCCCTTCTGTCACTGTGTCTGATCTCCTAGCTCCTTCTGCCACTGTGTGTCTGATCTCCTTCTGTCACTGTCTCTGATCTCCTAGCTCCTTCTGCCACTGTGTGTCTGATCTCCTTCTGTCACTGTCTCTGATCTCCTAGCTCCTTCTGCCACTGTGTGTCTGATCTCCTTCTGTCACTGTCTCTGATCTCCTAGCCCCTTCTGTCACTGTGTCTGATCTCCTAGCTCCTTCTGCCACTGTGTGTCTGATCTCCTTCTGTCACTGTCTCTGATCTCCTAGCCCCTTCTGTCACTGTGTCTGATCTCCTAGCTCCTTCTGCCACTGTGTGTCTGATCTCCTAGCTCCCTCTGTCACTGTGTCTGATCTCCTAGCTCCTTCTGCCACTGTGTGTCTGATCTCCTAGCTTCTCATCTCTACAAAAACCCTATTATCCCAACTCCTAGCTTCTCATCTCTACAAAAACCCTATTATCCCAACAGTATCTTCCTAATCACACACAGCTGTACCTGACACCACACACACACTTTCCCACCCTCCCCCAGTCTCATGGACAGTCAGCTGTGTGGTAGGATGGATAGAGTTTGACATGTGGAATGGATGGAAACAGACAAGCAGCCTGTCTTTGTCAGACTAACCAGGCTAGGGAAAACACCTGTGTGTGTGTGTGTGTGTGTGTGTGTCTGTGTGTGTGTGTCTGTGTGCGTGCGTGCGTTCGTGGGCGGTGTGAGCAGGCGTGCGTGCATGTTTGTGTGAATGTGGCTGTGTCTGACTGCCTAGGCTAGGAGGGAGGGGCTGTTGTTAGATGAAGAGATGCTAGCCTAGCCAGGGTACTGTAGGAGGGAGGGGCTGTTGTTAGATGAAGACATGCTAGCCTAGCCAGGGTACTGTAGGAGGGAGGGGCTGTTATTTGAAGACATGCTAGCCAGGGTACTGTAGGAGGGAGGGGCTGTTAGATGAAGACATGCTAGCCTAGCCAGGGTACTGTAGGAGGGAGGGGCTGTTAGATGAAGACATGCTAGCCTAGCCAGGGTACTGTAGGAGGTAGGGGCTGTTAGATGAAGACATGCTAGCCAGGGTTCTGTAGGAGGGAGGGGCTGTTAGATGAAGACATGCTAGCCTAGCCAGGGTACTGTAGGAGGGAGGGGCTGTTAGATGTAGACATGCTAGCCTAGCCAGGGTACTGTAGGGGGGAGGGGCTGTTAGATGAAGACATGCTAGCCTAGCCAGGGTACTGTAGGAGGTAGGGGCTGTTGGATGATGACATGCTAGCCTAGCCAGGGTACTGTAGGAGGGAGGGGCTGTTAGATGAAGACATGCTAGCCTAGCCAGGGTACTGTAGGAGGGAGGGGCTGTTGTTAGATGAAGACATGCTAGCCTAGCCAGGGTACTGTAGGAGGGAGGGGCTGTAAAATGAAGACATGCTAGCCAGGGTACTGTAGGAGGGAGGGGCTGTTAGATGTAGACATGCTAGCCTAGCCAGGGTACTATAGGAGGGAGGGGCTGTTGTTAGATGAAGACATGCTAGCCTAGCCAGGGTACTGTAGGAGGGAGGAGCTGTTGTTAGATGTAGACATGCTAGCCTAGCCAGGGTACTGTAGGAGGGAGGGGCTGTAAAATGAAGACATGCTAGCCAGGGTACTGTAGGAGGGAGGGGCTGTTAGATGTAGACATGCTAGCCTAGCCAGGGTACTGTAGGAGGGAGGGGCTGTTGTTAGATGAAGACATGCTAGCCTAGCCAGGGTACTGTAGGAGGGAGGGGCTGTTAGATGAAGACATGCTAGCCTAGCCAGGGTACTGTAGGAGGGAGGGGCTGTAAAATGAAGACATGCTAGCCAGGGTACTGTAGGAGGGAGGGGCTGTTAGATGTAGACATGCTAGCCTAGCCAGGGTACTATAGGAGGGAGGGGCTGTTGTTAGATGAAGACATGCTAGCCTAGCCAGGGTACTGTAGGAGGGAGGAGCTGTTGTTAGATGTAGACATGCTAGCCTAGCCAGGGTACTGTAGGAGGGAGGGGCTGTTAGATGAAGACATGCTAGCCTAGCCAGGGTACTGTAGGAGGGAGGAGCTGTTAGATGAAGACATGCTAGCCTAGCCAGGGTACTGTAGGAGGGAGGGGCTGTTGGATGAAGACATGCTAGCCTAGCCAGGGTACTGTAGGAGGGAGGGGCTGTTAGATGAAGACATGCTAGCCAGGGGTACTGTAGGAGGGAGGAGTTGTTAGATGAAGACATGCTAGCCTAGCCAGGGTACTGTAGGAGGGAGGAGCTGTTAGATGAAGACATGCTAGCCTAGCCAGGGTACTGTAGGAGGGAGGGGCTGTTGTTAGATGAAGACATGCTAGCCAGGGTACTGTAGGAGGGAGGGGCTGTTAGATGAAGACATGCTAGCCTAGCCAGGGTACTGTAGGAGGGAGGGTGCTGTTGTTAGATGAAGACATGCTAGCCTAGCCAGGGTACTGTAGGAGGGAGGGGCTGTTAGATGAAGACATGCTAGCCTAGCCAGGGTACTGGGTACTGTATAGGGCTATTTGACCAAGAAGGAAAGTGATGGAGTGCTGCATCAGATAACCTGTCCTCCACAATCACCCGACCTCAACTCAATTGAGATGGTTTGGGATGAGTTGGACCTCAGAGTGAAGGAAAATGCAGCTAACAAATGCTCAGCATTTGTGGCAACTCTTTCAAGAATGTTGGAAAAGCATTCCAGGTGAAGCTGGTTGAGAGAATGTCAAGAGTATGCAAAGCTGTAATCAAGGAAATGCGTGGCTACTTCAATGAATCTGATATATAAAATATATTTTGATTTGTTTAACACTTTTTTGGTTACTACATGATTCCATATTATCCATTATTCTACAATGTAGAACATAGTAAAAAATAACGAAAAACCCTTAAATGAGTAAGTGTCCAAACTTTTGACCGGGACTGTATATATACAGTGTCTTCAGAGAGTATTCAGACCCCTTGACTTGTTTCTACATTTTGCTCTAAAATTTATTCAATGGTTTTTGAACTGAAATGTCACATTTACATAAGTTTTCAGACCCTTTACTCAGTACTACCTGACACCCTAGACCCACTCCAATTTGCTTACCGCCCAAATAGGTCCACAGACAATGCAATCTCAACCACACTGCACACTGCCCTAACCCATCTGGACAAGAGGAATACCTATGTGAGAATGCTGTTCATCGACTACAGCTCGGCATTCAACATCATAGTACCCTCCAAGCTCGTCATCAAGCTCGAGACCCTGGGTCTCGACCCCGCCCTGTGCAACTGGGTACTGGACTTCCTGACGGGCCGCCCCCAGGTGGTGAGGGTAGGCAACAACATCTCCTCCCCGCTGATCCTCAACACTGGGGCCCCACAAGGGTGCGTTCTGAGCCCTCTCCTGTACTCCCTGTTCACCCACGACTGTGTGGCCACGCACGCCTCCAACTCAATCATCAAGTTTGCGGACGACACAACAGTGGTAGGCTTGATTACCAACAACGACGAGACGGCCTACAGGGAGGAGGTGAGGGCCCTCGGAGTGTGGTGTCAGGAAAATAACCTCACACTCAACGTCAACAAAACTAAGGAGATGATTGTGGACTTAAGGAAACAGCAGAGGGAACACCCCCCTATCCACATCAATGGAACAGTAGTGGAGAGGGTAGCAAGTTTTAAGTTCCTCGGCATACACATCACAGACAAACTGAATTGGTCCACTCACACAGACAGCATCGTGAAGAAGGCGCAGCAGCGCCTCTTCAACCTCAGGAGGCTGAAGAAATTCGGCTTGTCACCAAAAGCACTCACAAACTTCTACAGATGCACAATCGAGAGCATCCTGGCGGGCTGTATCACCGCCTGGTACGGCAACTGCTCCGCCCTCAACCTTAAGGCTCTCCAGAGGGTAGTGAGGTCTGCACAACATATCACCGGGGCAAACTACCTGCCCTCCAGGACACCTACACCACCCGATGTTACAGGAAGGCCATAAAGATCATCAAGGACATCAACCACCGAGCCACTGCCTGTTCACCCCGCTATCATCCAGAAGGCGAGGTCAGTACAGGTGCATCAAAGCTGGGACCGAGAGACTGAAAAACAGCTTCTATCTCAAGGCCATCAGACTGTTAAACAGCCACCACTAACATTGAGTGGCTGCTGCCAACACACTGACACTGACACTGACTCAACTCCAGCCACTTTAATAATGGGAATTGATGGGAAATGATGTAAATATATCACTAGCCACTTTAAACAATGCTACCTTATATAATGTTTACATACCCTACATTATTCATCTCATATGCATACGTATATACTGTACTCTATATCATCGACTGCACCAATTTAATATAATTTTTAACAGGTGAATCCTTATGTAATACATGTATCACTAGCCACTTTAACTATGCCACTTTGTTTACATACTCATCTCATATGTATATACTGTACTCGATATCAGCTACTGTATCTTGCCTATGCTGCTCTGTACCATCACTTATTCATATATCCTTATGTACATATTCTTTATCCCCTTACACTGTGTATGACAGTAGTTTTGGAATTGTTAGTTAGATTACTTGTTGGTTATTACTGCATTGTCGGAACTAGAAGCACAAGCATTTCGCTACACTCGCATTAACATCTGCTAACCATGTGTATGTGACAAATACAATTTGATTTGATTTGATACTTTGTTTAAGCACCTTTGGCAGCGATTACAGCATTGAGTCTTCTTGGGTATGACGCTACAAGCTTGGCACTGTTGAAGGAATTTAATTCCTCTGTTTTAATTCCCAATTCAAATTAAACACTGTCAATTCATAAGAATTTGTAAGACCCTTATTTTATTGGAAATGGACAGAGCCCGGTCTTAAAGTCAAGTAACAGCCTTTAATCAAGAGAGTACTGCCACAATCCTTGTTACCACAGGTTATAAACTGAAAATTACGTCCTTAGTTCCAGCCCCAATCCGTGCCATATCCGTTCCAGTACAAAGGCTGTCTCTCCAGTCTTCCCACATCCGTCTCCCTACCAAATTAATATAATTTACGAGTCAAGGTTTTCTTGTGTAGATAAGCACTCTAGCCAGTCTGATTCATTTGAACAGACAGTAATTGTTCTAACTTTGCCCACGTTCACACACGCACATTATTTTCAGAATTGGGATCAAGAAAGGAAACTCATACATATACAGTAACATTTAGTATTGTGATTAGTACATGTACAGTAACATAATAGTATTCGGATTAGTCAGTCCTGATTGAAATGTATAGATAATTAGTCATCATTGATAAAAATTCACAGGCACACCTGTATTTGGGGAGTTTCTCCCATTCTTCTCTGCAGATCCTCTCGAGCTCTGTCAGGTTAGATGGGGAGTTTTGGTGCACAGCTATTTTAAGGTCTCTCCAGAGATGTTCGATCGGGTTCATCCTGTCTCTGGCTGGGCCACTGAAGGACATTCAGAGACTCGTCCCGAAGCCACTCCTGCGTTGTCTTGGCTGTGTGCTTAGTGTTGTTATCCTGTTGGAAGGTGAAACTTCACCCCAGTCTGAGGTCCTGAGCGCTCTGTTTTTTTTGTCATTATGGGATATTGTGTGTAAATTGCTGAGGGAAAACAAATATTTAATCCATTTGAGAATAAGGCTGTTACGTAACAAAATGTGGAAGAAGTCAAGGAGTCTGAATACTTTCCAAAGGCCCTGTATAATCAGTGTAGGTAAGAGGAAATATAGGTATAGATAAAGTGACTAGGCAACAGGATAGATAATAAACAATAGCAGCAGCATATGTGACGTATGTGACGAGTCTAAAATAGTTATTTTAGCTATTTTGTTAATTTTTTAAGCAGTCTCATTACTTTTTTTGAGTAGAAGCTGTTTCAGCATCCTGAGGGGGAAGAGGCGTTTTCGTGCCCTCGTCATGACTGTGTTGCTGTGTTTGGACCATGGTTGGTCCTTAGCAATGTGGACAGAGGAACTTGAAGCTCCACTACAGTCGATGTGAAGGAGGGCGTGTTCTTTGGAGACCGCGATCAGCTCCTTTGTCTGGATGACATTAAGGGAGTGGTTGTCCTGGCAACACACTGCTGCAGAGATGGTTGTCCTTCAGGAAGAATCTCCCATAGCCGTAGAGGATCTCTGGGGCTCCTTCAGAGTGACCATCGGGTTCTAGGTCACTTCCCTGACCATGGCCCTTCTCCCATGATTTCCTGGCACCACACTGCCAGGTCTCTTACCTCCTCCCTATAGACTGTCTCATCGTCGGTGGTGATCAGGTCACCACCATCGTGTCATCGGCAAACTTGATGATGTTGTTGGAGTCGTGTGCGGCCACGCAGTCGTGGGTGAACAGGAAGTACAAGAGGGGACTGAGCACGCACCCCTGAGGGACCCCTGTGTTGAGAGTCAGCATAGCGGATGTGTTGTTGCCTACCATCACCACCTGGTGGCGGCCCGTCAGGAAGTCCAGGATCCAGTTGAAGAGGGAGGCGTTTCATTCCCATGATCCTCAGCTTAGTGATGAGCTTGGAGGGCACTATATTGTGTTAAACGCTGAGATGTAGTATATGAACGCTGAGATGTAGTATGGAGAGCAATAGAGATTGCGTCATCTGTGGATCTGTTTTGGCGGTATGTGAATTGGAGTGGGGTACAGGATGTCTGGGATGATGGTGTTGATGTGAGCCACGACCAGCCTTTCAAAATATTTAGTGGCTGCAGATGTGAGTGTCATTTAGACAGGTTACCTTGGCATTCTGGGGCACTGGGACTATGGTGGTCTGCCTGAAACATGTAGGTATTACAGACTGGGTCAGGGAGAGGTTGAAATTGTCAGTGAAGACACGTGCCAACTGGTCAGCTCATGCTCTGAATATGCATTTAATTAATCCATCTGGCCCTGCGGCCTTGTGAATGTTAACGGGTTTAAAGGCCTTATACACATCGGCTACGGAGAGCGTGATCACACAGTCTTCCGGAACAGCTGGTCAGCACATGCTAAAGTCCTGGTAATCTGTCTGGTCCTGCAGCCTTGTGAATGTTAACCAGTTAAAAGGTCTCGCTCACATCGGCTACGGAGAGTGTGATCACGCAGTCGTCCAGAACAGCTGGTGCTCTCACACATGTTTCAGTATTGCTTGCCTCGAAGCGAGCATAGAAGGCATTTAGCTCGTCTGGTGGGCTCGTCTCACTGGGCAACTCTCGGCTGGGTTTCCCTTTGTAATTCATGATAGTTTGCAAGCGTCAGAGCCGGTCTAGTATGATTAGATCTTAATCCTGTATAGTAACAGTATTGTACGTGTAAACTAGTTCCTGAATGTGTCTCTTGTCCCTCTGTCTCTGTCCTGTAGACGGCCCAGGGAGGGGGCCACCGCACCTTACTGTATGGACACGCTGTTCTGCTACGACACTCCTACAGCGGCATGGTGAGTCCTTCTGCAGTGTGTCCGGAGACCCAAATACAGGAAATAACATGTACTTGAATCAGTGTCACAATCTTCCATTCCAGGTTTTTGCTCTGTGATGTCAGTCAGTTGTGGTTGTCATCATCTTTGTTGTGGTTGTCATCATCTTTGTTGTGGTTGTCATCTTTGTTGTGGTTGTCATCATCTTTGTTGTGGTTGTCATCTGTGTTGTGGTTGTCATCATCTGTGTTGTGGTTGTCATCATCTGTGTTGTGGTTGTCATCTGTGTTGTGGTTGTCATCATCTTTTTATTTATTTATTTATTTTATTGTACCTTTATTTAACCAGGTAGGCAAGTTGAGAACAAGTTCTCATTTACAATTGCGACCTGGCCAAGATAAAGCAAAGCAGTTCGACAGATACAACGACACAGAGTTACACATGGAGTAAAACAAACATACAGTCAATAATACAGTATAAACAAGTCTATATACAATGTAAGCAAATGAGGTGAGAAGGGAGGTAAAGGCAAAAAAGGCCATGGTGGCAAAGTAAATACAATATAGCAAGTAAAACACTGGAATGGTAGTTTTGCAATGGAAGAATGTGCAAAGTAGAAATAAAAATAATGGGGTGCAAAGGAGCAAAATAAATAAATTAATTAAAATTAAATACAGTTGGGAAAGAGGTAGTTGTTTGGGCTAAATTATAGGTGGGCTATGTACAGGTGCAGTAATCTGTGAGCTGCTCTGACAGTTGGTGCTTAAAGCTAGTGAGGGAGATAAGTGTTTCCAGTTTCAGAGATTTTTGTAGTTCGTTCCAGTCATTGGCAGCAGAGAACTGGAAGGAGAGGCGGCCAAAGAAAGAATTGGTTTTGGGGGTGACTAGAGAGATATACCTGCTGGAGCGTGTGCTACAGGTGGGAGATGCTATGGTGACCAGCGAGCTGAGATAAGGGGGGACTTTACCTAGCAGGGTCTTGTAGATGACATGGAGCCAGTGGGTTTGGCGACGAGTATGAAGCGAGGACCAGCCAACGAGAGCATACAGGTCGCAATGGTGGGTAGTATATGGGGCTTTGGTGACAAAACGGATTGCACTGTGATAGACTGCATCTAATTTGTTGAGTAGGGTATTGGAGGCTATTTTGTAAATGACATCGCCAAAGTCGAGGATTGGTAGGATGGTCAGTTTTACAAGGGTATGTTTGGCAGCATGAGTGAAGGATGCTTTGTTGCGAAATAGGAAGCCAATTCTAGATTTAACTTTGGATTGGAGATGTTTGATATGGGTCTGGAAGGAGAGTTTACAGTCTAACCAGACACCTACGTATTTGTAGTTGTCCACATATTCTAAGTCAGAACCGTCCAGAGTAGTGATGTTGGACAGGCGGGTAGGTGCAGGTAGCGATCGGTTGAAGAGCATGCATTTAGTTTTACTTGTATTTAAGAGCAATTGGAGGCCACGGAAGGAGAGTTGTATGGCATTGAAGCTTGCCTGGAGGGTTGTTAACACAGTGTCCAAAGAAGGGCCGGAAGTATACAGAATGGTGTCGTCTGCGTAGAGGTGGATCAGAGACTCACCAGCAGCAAGAGCGACCTCATTGATGTATACAGAGAAGAGAGTCGGTCCAAGAATTGAACCCTGTGGCACCCCCATAGAGACTGCCAGAGGTCCGGACAGCAGACCCTCCGATTTGACACACTGAACTCTATCAGAGAAGTAGTTGGTGAACCAGGCGAGGCAATCATTTGAGAAACCAAGGCTGTCGAGTCTGCCGATGAGGATGTGGTGATTGACAGAGTCGAAAGCCTTGGCCAGATCATTGAATACGGCTGCACAGTAATGTTTCTTATCGATGGCGGTTAAGATATCGTTTAGGACCTTGAGCGTGGCTGAGGTGCACCCATGACCAGCTCTGAAACCAGATTGCATAGCAGAGAAGGTATGGTGAGATTCGAAATGGTCGGTAATCTGTTTGTTGACTTGGCTTTCGAAGACCTTAGAAAGGCACGGTAGGATAGATATAGGTCTGTAGCAGTTTGGGTCAAGAGTGTCCCCCCCTTTGAAGAGGGGGATGACCGCAGCTGCTTTCCAATCTTTGGGAATCTCAGACGACACGAAATAGATATTTAACAGGCTAGTAATAGGGGTGGCAACAATTTCGGCAGATAATTTTAGAAAGAAAGGGTCCAGATTGTCTAGCCCGGCTGATTTGTAGGGGTCCAGATTTTGCAGCTCTTTTAGAACATCAGCTGAATTGGGAGAAGGAGAAATGGGGAAGGCTTGGGCGAGTTGCTGTTGACCGGGGTAGGAGTAGCCAGGTGGAAAGCATGGCCAGCCGTAGAAAAATGCTTATTGAAATTCTCAATTATGGTGGATTTATCAGTGGTGACAGTGTTTCCTATCTTCAGTGCAGTGGGCAGCTGGGAGGAGGTGTTCTTATTCTCCATGGACTTTACAGTGTCCCAGAACTTTTTTGAGTTAGTGTTGCAGGAAGCAAATTTCTGCTTGAAAAAGCTAGCCTTGGCTTTTCTAACTGCCTGTGTATAATGGTTTCTAGCTTCCCTGAACAGCTGCATATCACGGGCGCTGTTTGATTGTGGTTGTCATCATCTGTGTTGTGGTTGTCATCTGTGTTGTGGTTGTCATCATCTTTATTGTGGTTGTCATCATCTTTGTTGTGGTTGTCATCTGTGTTGTTGTGGTTGTCATCATCTGTGTTGTGGTTGTCATCTGTGTTGTGGTTGTCATCTGTGTTGTGGTTGTCATCATCTGTGTTGTGGTTGTCATCATCTTTGTTGTGGTTGTCATCATCTTTGTTGTGGTTGTCATCTGTGTTGTGGTTGTCATCATCTTTGTTGTGGTTGTCATCTGTGTTGTTGTGGTTGTCATCATCTGTGTTGTGGTTGTCATCTGTGTTGTGGTTGTCATCTGTGTTGTGGTTGTCATCATCTGTGTTGTGGTTGTCATCATCTTTGTTGTGGTTGTCATCTGTGTTGTGGTTGTCATCTGTGTTGTGGTTGTCATCATCTTTATTGTGGTTGTCATCATCTTTGTTGTATTCTTGTCTGTATTTTCTAGTGATACACGAGTTGCTGGGCCAGTCAGACAAGGCAATAGGAGACTGGATTCTACCATGTTGTGTCTGGTTGTGTTGAGGAATAATTGGCTTCTTTTGTTTCTCTGTCTAGTACCTCTGTTGCCTAGGTACCTCCCGATCCTCAACCGACAAACTGGCGTTTGATGTTGGACTGCAGGAAGACACAACAGGTAGGTCTCTTTCTCTTCTTCTTTCCCAACAGCCATAGTATAGCTAGTACAGTCAGATGAGACAACATTACCAAGCCATGTTCTAGTGTTATGTTGTCATGCAAGCTTCAGAGAGAGAGATGTTTCTGATGCTGGGTTTTATGAGTTCCCATAGTAAGACTGTTGTGATGCTGTGTGGGTGTGGACGTTTACTATGTTGTGTGTCGGTGTGTGTGCCATGCTGACTGTGGTTACTAGACTCCAGGCCCTCAGTGGTGCTGCTGGAGATTACTAGACTCCAGACCCTCAGTGTTGCTGCTGGAGGTTACTAGACCACAGACCCTGCTGGAGGTTACTAGACCCCAGACCCTGCTGGAGGTTACTAGACCCCAGACCCTGCTGGAGGTTACTAGACCCCAGACCCTGCTGGAGATTACTAGACCCCAGACCCTGCTGGAGGTTACTAGACCCCAGACCCTGCTGGAGATTACTAGACTCCAGACCCTGCTGGAGGTTACTAGACTCCAGACCCTACTGGAGGTTACTAGACCCCACACCCTGCTGGAGGTTACTAGATTCCAGGCCCTCAGTGGTGCTGCTGGAGTTTACTAGACCCCAGACCCTGCTGGAGGTTACTGGACTCCAGACCCTGCTGGAGGTTACTACAACCCAGACCCTGCTGGAGGTTACTAGACTCCAGACCCTGCTGGAGGTTATTAGACTCCAGGCCCTCAGTGATGATGCTGGAGATTAACGGACTCCAGACCCAGCTGGAGGTTACTGGACTCCAGGCCCTCAGTGGTGCTGCTGGAGGTTACTAGACTCCAGACCCTGCTGGAGCCTACTAGACTCCAAGGCCCTCAGTGGTGCTGCTGGAGGTTACTAGACCTCAGACCCTGCTGGAGGTTACTAGACTCCAAACCCTGCTGGAGGTTACTAGACTCCAGACCCTGCTGGAGGTTACTGGACTCCAGGGCCTCAGTGGTGCTGCTGGAGTTACTAGACTCCAGACCCTCAGTGGTGCTGCTGGTGGTTACTAGACTCCAGACCCTGCTGGAGGTTACTGGACTCCAGACCCTGCTGGAGGTTACTAGACTCCAGACCCTGCTGGAGTTTACTAGACTCCAGACCCTCGGTGGTGATGCTGGAGGTTCATAGACTCCAGGCCCTCAGTGGTGCTGCTGGAGGTTACTAGACTCCAGACCCTGCTGGAGGTTACTAGGTTGCTGTCTGTCCTACAACAACCTGGCTTCTACATGAACGATCTCATAAACTCAATCTACACACAATAGCCCATAATGACAGAGCAAAAACAGGTTTTAAAAATGTGTGTAAGTTTATAATAAAAACCCCTGAAATATCACAGTTCCATAAGTATTCAGACCCTTTACTCAGTACTTTGTTGAATCACCTTTGGCAGTGATTACAGCCTAGAGTCTTCTTGGGTATGACGCTACAAGCTTGGCACACCTGCATTTGGGGAGTTTCTCCCAATGTTCTCTGCATATCTCCTCAAACTCTGTCAGGTTGGATGGGGAGTGTTGCTGCACAGCTATTTTCAGGTCTCTCCAGAGATGTTTGATCTGGTTCAAGTCCGTGCTCTGGCTGGGCCACTCAAGGACATTCAGAGACTTGTCCCAAAACCACTCCTGCGTTGTCCTGTTGAAAGGTGAACCTTCCCCCCAGTCTGAGGTCCTGAGTGCTCTGGAGCAGGTTTTCATCAAGGATCTCTCTGTACTTTGCTCCGTTCATCTTTCCCTCGATCCTAACTAGTCTTCCTGCCACTGAAAAACAGTCCCACAGCATGATGCTTCTACCACCGTGCCAAGTTTCCTCCAGATGTGACGCTTGGCATTCAGTCCAAAGAGTTCGATCTCGGTTTCATCAGACCAGAGACACTTGTTTCTCATGGTCTGAGAGTCTTTTAGATGCCTTTTGGCAAACTCCAAGCGGGCTGTCATGTTCCTTTTACTGAGGAGTGGCTTCCGTCTGGCCACTCTACCATAAATGCCTGATTGGTGGAGTGATACAGAGATGGTTGTCCTTCTGGAAGTTTCTCCCATCTCCACAGAGGAACTCTGGAGCTCTGTCAGAGTGACCATTGGGTTCTTGGTCACCTCTCTGGTTAAGTCCCTTCTCCCCCGATTGCTCAGTTTAGCCTACGGCCAGATCTAGGAAGAGTCTTGGCGGTTCCTAACTTTTTCCATTTAAGAATGTGTTTTTGGGGACCTTCAAATGCTGCAGACATTTTTTGGTACCCTTCCCCAGATCTGTGCCTCGACACAATCATATCTCGGAGCTCTACGGACAATTCCTTCGACCTCATGTCTTGGTTTTTGCTCTGACATGCACTGTCAACTGTTGGACCTTTATATAGACAGGTGTGTGCCTTTCCAAATCATATCCTATCAATTGAATTTACCACAGGTAGTCTCCAATCAAGTTGTAGACACAGGATGCATTTGAGCTCAATTTCAAGTCTCATAGCAAAGGGTCTGAATACTTATGTAAATAAGGTATTTATGTTTAAAAAAATTATACATACCATTTCTAAAAACCTGTTTTTGCTTTGTAATTATGATGTATTGTGTGTAGATTGAGGATTTTTAAAAAATCATTTTGAGAATAAGGCTGTAAAGTAACAAAATGTGGAGAAAGTCAAGGGGTCTGAATACTTTCCGAATGCATATAGATATATGTATATAGATAGAGAGAGATAGAGAGGCTCAGAGATAGAGAGGCTCAGAGATAGAGAGGCTCAGAGGTAGAGAGGCTCAGAGAGGCTCAGAGAGAGCTCAGAGAGGAGAGGCTCAGAGAGAGAGAGGCTCAGAGACAGAGAGGCTCAGGAGAGAGGCTCAGAGAGAGAGAAGCTCAGAGACAGAGAGGCTCAGAGACAGAGAGACAGAGGCTCAGAGAGAGAGATAGTCTCAGAGAGGCTCTGAGAGGAGAGAGAGAGAAAAGCTCAGAGACAGAGGTCAGGGAGGTCAGAGAAGGTTCTGAGATGTCACCAGCCAGAGAGAGTCTCGTCTCAGAGAGGAGAAGCTCAGAGAGAGAGAGGCTCAGAGATCCAAGCAGAGGTCAGAGAGAGAGAGATAGAGAAAATGAGAGAGAGTCTCAGAGAGAGAGAGTCAGAAGCTCAGAGAGACAGAGAAAAAACCGTATACTCAGAGACAGAGGCTCAGAGAGAGATAGTCTCAGCCATATCCCCCTGTCTCGTCTCTGACAGGAGAAGCATGTCCACCCTGCCTCCAAGCAGAGGTCAGAGGTCAGAGAAGGTTACTGTGATGTCACCATAGTCTCAGCCATATCCCCCTGTCTCGTCTCTGACAGGAGAAACTTGTTGGTGGACCATCCACCCTGCCTCCAAGCAGAGGTCAGAGGGAGAGAAGGTCCGAGTCGGGGATGACCTCATCCTAGTTAGCGTGTCATCAGACGATACCTGGTGAGTCTCTGATACCCTTTCACACTGTCACACTGACAACAACCAAACCGTGTTGCCTTGGCGATTTCATTTTTGCTTAGTCCTTTTAGCAACTATGACAGATCATGCTAGCTCAGTTCACCTTGGTTTGTCTCAGTTCAATCTGGCGAGTGTGAGAAGGCAACACGGAGCAGGTGTGATCTGTCTATAGAGTGGACCAGTCAACCTATTACACAGAAATGTTTACCACTCCACCCTAACCCTCCTATCATACCACTCCACCCTAACCCTCCTATCATACCACTCCACCCTAACCCTCCTATCATACCACTCCACCCTATCCCTCCTGTCATACCACTCCACCCTAACCCTCCTTATCATACCACTCCACCCTAACCCTCCTATCATACCACTCCACCCTAACCACCCTATCATACCACTCCACCCTAACCCTCTTATCATACCACTCCACCTAACCCTACCTATCATACCACTCCACCCTAACCACCTCCTGTCATACCATCCACCCTAACCCTCATATCATACCACTCCACCCTAACCCTATTATCATACCACTCCACCCTAACCCTGTTGTCATACCACTCCACCCTAACCCTATTATCATACCACTCCACCCTAACCCTATTATCATACCACTCCACCCTAACCCTATTATCATACCACTCCACCCTAACCCTATTATCATACCACTCCACCCTAACCCCCTATCATACCACTCCACCCTAACCCTCCTGTCATACCACTCCACCCTAACCCTATTATCATACCACTCCACCCTAACCCTATTATCATACCACTCCACCCTAACCCTCCTATCATACCACTCCACCCTAACCCTCTGTCATACCACTCCACCCCCTAACCCTCATATCATACCACTCCACCCTAACCCTCCTATCATACCACTCCACCCTAACCCTCCTTATCATACCACTCCACCCTAACCCTCCTGTCATACCACTCCACCCTAACCCTCCTGTCATACCACTCCACCCTAACCCTCCTGTCATACCACTCCACCCTAACCCTCCTATCATACCACTCCACCCTAACCCTCCTATCATACCACACCACCCTAACCCTCCTATCATACCACTCCACCCTAACCCTCCTATCATACCACTCCACCCTAACCCTCCTATCATACCACTCCACCCTCCTAACCCTAACCCTCCTGTCATACCACTCCACCCTAACCCTCTTATCATACCACTCCACCCTAACCCTCCTGTCATACCACTCCACCCTAACCCTATTATCATACCACTCCACCCTAACCCACCTATCATACCACTCCACCCTAACCCTATTATCATACCATTCCACCCTAACCCTCCTATCATACCACTCCACCCTAACCCTCCTATCATACCACTCCACCCTAACCCTCCTATCATACCACTCCACCCTAACCCTCCTATCATACCACTCCACCCTAACCATCCTGTCATACCACTCCACCCTAACCCTCCTGTCATACCACTCCACCCTAACCCTCCTGTCATACCACTCCACCCTAACCCTCCTATCATACCACTCCACCCTAACCCTCCTATCATACCACTCCACCCTAACCCTCCTGTCATACCACTCCACCCCTAACCCTAACCCTCCTATCATACCACTCCACCCTAACCCTCCTATCATACCACTCCACCCTAACCCTCCTGTCATACCACTCCACCCTAACCCTCTTATCATACCACTCCACCCTAACCCTCCTGTCATACCACTCCACCCTAACCCTCCTGTATCATACCACTCCACCCTAACCATCCTGTCATACCACTCCACCCTAACCCTCCTGTCATACCACTCCACCCCTAACCCTCCTATCCTACCACTCCACCCTACCCTCCACCCTAACCCTCCTATCATACCACTCCACCCTAACCCTCCTATCATACCACTCCACCCTAACCCTCCTATCATACCACTCCACCCTAACCCTCCTATCATACCACTCCACCCTAACCCTCCTATCATACCACTCCACCCTAACCCTCCTATCATACCACTCCACCCTAACCCTCCTGTCATACCACTCCACCCTAACCCTCCTATCATACCACTCCACCCTAACCCTCCTATCATACCACTCCACCCTAACCCTCATATCATACCACTCCACCCTAACCCTCCTATCATACCACTCCACCCCCTAACCCTCCTATCATACCACTCCACTCCACCCTAACCCTCCTATATACCACTCCACCCTAACCCTCCTATCATACCACTCCACCCTAACCCTCCTGTCATACCACTCCACCCTAACCCTCCTGTCATACCACTCATACCCTCCTCATACCACTCCACCCTAACCCTCCTATCATACCACTCCACCCTAACCCTCCTGCCATACCCTCCACACTAACCCTCCTATCATACCACTCCACCCTAACCCTCCTGTCATACCATTCCACCCTAACCCTCCTATCATACCACTCCACCCTAACCCTCTTATCATACCACTCCACCCTAACCCTCCTGTCATACCACTCCACCCTAACCCTCCTGTAATACCACTCCACCCTAACCATCCTGTCATACCACTCCACCCCCTAACCCTCCTGTCATACCACTCCACCACCCTAACCCTCCTATAATACCACTCCACCCTAACCCTCCTATCATACCACTCCACCCTAACCCTCCTGTCATACCACTCCACCCTAACCCTCCTATCATACCACTCCACCCTAACCCCCTATCATACCACTCCACCCTAACCCTCCTATCATACCACTCCACCCTAACCCTCCTATCATACCACTCCACCCTAACCCTCCTGTCATACCACTCCACCCTAACCCTCCTATCATACCACTCCACCCTAACCCTCCTATCATACCACTCCACCCTAACCCTCCTGTCATACCACTCCACCCTAACCCTCCTATCATACCACTCCACCCCCTCCTGTCAACCACTCCTAACCCTCATCATACCACTCCACCCTAACCCTCCTATCATACCACTCCACCCCCTAACCCTCCTATCATACCACTCCACCCTAACCCTCCTATCATACCACTCCACCCTAACCCTCCTATCATACCACTCCACCCTAACCCTCCTGTCATACCACTCCACCCTAACCCTCCTGTCATACCACTCCACCCTAACCCTCCTATCATACCACTCCACCCTAACCCTCCTATCATACCACTCCACCCTAACCCTCCTATCATACCACTCCACCCTAACCCTCCTATCATACCACTCCACCCACCCTAACCCTCCTATCATACCACTCCACCCTAACCCTCCTATCATACCACTCCACCCTAACCCTCCTGTCATACCACTCCACCCTAACCCTAACCCTCCTATCATACCACTCCACCCTAACCCTCCTATCATACCACTCCACCCTAACCCTCCTGCCATACCCTCCACCCTAACCCTCCTATCATACCACTCCACCCTAACCCTCCTGTCATACCATCCACCCTAACCCTCCTGTCATACCACTCCACCCTAACCCTCCTATCATACCACTCCACCCTAACCCTCCTATCATACCACCTCCACCCTAACCCTCCTATCATACCACTCCACCCTAACCCTCCTATCATACCACTCCACCCTAACCCTCCTATCATACCACTCCACCCTAACCCACCTATCATACCACTCCACCCTAACCCTCCTATCATACCACTCCACCCTAACCCTCCTATCATACCACTCCACCCTAACCCTCCTATCATACCACTCCACCCTAACCCTCCTGTCATACCACTCCACCCTAACCCTCCTATCATACCACTCCACCCTAACCCTCCTATCATACCACTCCACCCTAACCCTCCTATCATACCACTCCACCCTAACCCTCCTATCATACCACTCCACCCTAACCCTCCTATCATACCACTCCACCCTAACCCTCCTATCATACCACTCCACCCTAACCCTCCTATCATACCACTCCACCCTAACCCTCCTATCATACCACTCCACCCTAACCCTCCTATCATACCACTCCACCTAACCCTCCTATCATACCACTCCACCCTAACCCACCTATCATACCACTCCACCCTAACCCTCCTATCATACCACTCCACCCCTAACCCTCCTATCATACCACTCCACCCTAACCCTCCTATCATACCACTCCACCCTAACCCTCCTATCATACCACTCCACCCTAACCCTCCTATCATACCACTCCACCCTAACCCTCCTCCTGTCATACCACTCCACCCTAACCCTCCTATCATACCACACCACCCTAACCCTCCTATCATACCACTCCACCCTAACCCTCCTATCATACCACTCCACCCTAACCCTCCTGTCATACCACTCCACCCTAACCCTCCTATCATACCACTCCACCCTAACCCTCCTATCATACCACCCTCCACCCTAACCCTCCTATCATACCACTCCCCCCTAACCCTCCTGCCATACCACTCCACCCTAACCCTCCTATCATACCACTCCACCCTAACCCTAACCCTCCTATCATACCACTCCACCCTAACCCTCCTATCATACCACTCCACCCTAACCCTCCTATCATACCACTCCACCCTAACCCTCCTATCATACCACTCCACCCTAACCATCCTATCATACCACTCCACCCTAACCCTCCTGTCATACCACACCACCCTAACCCTCCTATCATACCACTCCACCCTAACCCTCCTATCATACCACTCCACCCTAACCCTCCTATCATACCACACCACCCTAACCCTCCTATCATACCACTCCACCCTAACCCTCCTATCATACCACTCCACCCTAACCCTCCTATCATACCACTCCACCCTAACCCTCCTATCATACCACTCCACCCTAACCCTCCTATCATACCACTCCACCCTAACCCTCCTATCATACCACTCAGCAGTGTTTTATTTCCTCCTTCTCCCTGCAGCACCTGTCGTACGGTAACGACAGCCTGCACGTGGACGCAGCCTTCCAGCAGACCCTCTGGAGCGTGGCTACTGTCTGCTCCGGCAGCGAGGTTGCCCAAGGTGGGTCACAGACACTTACACACACACACACACACACACACACTGTTCCAAGGTGGGTCACAGACACTTACACACACACTGTTCCAAGGTGGGTCACAGACACACACACACACACACACACACACACACACACACACACACACTGTTCCAAGGTGGGTCACAGACACTTACACACACACACACACACACACACACACACACTGTTCCAAGGTGGGTCACAGACACTTACACACACACACACACACACACACACACACACACACACACACACACTGTTCCAAGGTGGGTCACAGACACTTACACACACACACACACACACACACACACACACTGTTCCAAGGTGGGTCACAGACACTTACACACACACTGTTCCAAGGTAGGTGTCTGTCTCTGCCCCAGATGGAGACTTCTCCAGGATTAATGGAGGAATGCCCTGGACTGACACCAATAAAGAGCCTAAACAAACATAGTGCTTCTGTAAAAGCTAATGGGGGTCATATAAACAGGAATGATGCTACTGTAAAAGCTAATGGTGGTCATATAAACAGGAATGATGCTTCTGTAAAAGCTAATGGTGGTCATATAAACAGGAATGATGCTACTGTAATAGCTAATGGTGGTCATATAAACAGGAATGATGCTACTGTAAAAGCTAATGGGGGTCATATAAACAAACATAAACAGCTACTGTAAAAGCTAATGGGGGTCATATAAACAAACATGATTCTACTGTAAAAGCTAATGGAGTCATATAAACAGGAATGATGCTTCTGTAAAAAGTAATGGGGATCATATAAACAGGAAGGATGCTACTGTAAAAGCTAATCGGGGTCATATAAACAGGAATGATGCTACTGTAAAAGCTAATGGGGTCATATAAACAAACATGATGCTACTGTAAAAGCTAATGGGGGTCATATAAACAGGAATGTTGCTACTGTAAAAGCTAATGGGGTCATATAAACAGGAATGATGCTACTGTAAAAGCTAATGGGGTCATATAAACAGGAATGATGCTACTGTAAAAGCTAATGGGGTCATATAAACAGGAATGATGCTACTGTAAAAGCTAATCGGGGTCATATAAACAGGAATGATGCTACTGTAAAAGCTAATGGGGTCATATAAACAAACATGATGCTACTGTAAAAGCTAATGGGGTCATATAAACAGGAATGATGCTACTGTAAAAGCTAATGGGGTCATATAAACAGGAATGATGCTACTGTAAAAGCTAATGGGGTCATATAAACAGGAATGATGCTACTGTAAAAGCTAATGGGGATCATATAAACAGGAATGATGCTACTGTAAAAGCTAATGGGGTCATATAAACAGGAATGATGCTACTGTAAAAGCTAATGGGGTCATATAAACAGGAATGATGCTACTGTAAAAGCTAATGGGGATCATATAAACAGGAATGATGCTACTGTAAAAGCTAATGGGGATCATATAAACAGGAATGATGCTACTGTAAAAGCTAATGGGGTCATATAAACAGGAATGATGCTACTGTAAAAGCTAATGGGGTCATATAAACAGGAATGATGCTACTGTAAAAGCTAATGGGGTCATATAAACAGGAATGATGCTACTGTAAAAGCTAATGGGGTCATATAAACAGGAATGATGCTACTGTAAAAGCTAATGGGGATCATATAAACAGGAATGATGCTACTGTAAAAGCTAATGGGGTCATATAAACAGGAATGATGCTACTGTAAAAGCTAATGGGGTCATATAAACAGGAATGATGCTACTGTAAAAGCTAATGGGGTCATATAAACAGGAATGATGCTACTGTAAAAGCTAATGGGGTCATATAAACAGGAATGATGCTACTGTAAAAGCTAATGGGGTCATATAAACAGGAATGATGCTACTGTAAAAGCTAATGGGGTCATATAAACAGGAATGATGCTACTGTAAAAGCTAATGGGGTCATATAAACAGGAATGATGCTACTGTAAAAGCTAATGGGGTCATATAAACAGGAATGATGCTACTGTAAAAGCTAATGGGGTCATATAAACAGGAATGATGCTACTGTAAAAGCTAATGGGGTCATATAAACAGGAATGATGCTACTGTAAAAGCTAATGGGGGTCATATAAACAGGAATGATGCTACTGTAAAAGCTAATGGGGGTCATATAAACAGGAATGATGCTACTGTAAAAGCTAATGGGGTCATATAAACAGGAATGATGCTACTGTAAAAGCTAATGGGGGTCATATAAACAGGAATGATGCTACTGTAAAAGCTAATGGGGGTCATATAAACAGGAATGATGCTACTGTAAAAGCTAATGGGGTCATATAAACAGGAATGATGCTACTGTAAAAGCTAATGGGGTCATATAAACAGGAATGATGCTACTGTAAAAGCTAATGGGGTCATATAAACAGGAATGATGCTACTGTAAAAGCTAATGGGGTCATATAAACAGGAATGATGCTACTGTAAAAGCTAATGGGGTCATATAAACAGGAATGATGCTACTGTAAAAGCTAATGGGGTCATATAAACAGGAATGATGCTACTGTAAAAGCTAATGGGGTCATATAAACAGGAATGATGCTACTGTAAAAGCTAATGGGGGTCATATAAACAGGAATGATGCTACTGTAAAAGCTAATGGGGTCATATAAACAGGAATGATGCTACTGTAAAAGCTAATGGGGTCATATAAACAGGAATGATGCAACTGTAAAAGCTAATGGGGTCATATAAACAGGAATGATGCTACTGTAAAAGCTAATCGGGGTCATATAAACAGGAATGATGCTACTGTAAAAGCTAATGGAGTCATATAAACAGGAATGATGCTACTGTAAAAGCTAATGGGGTCATATAAACAGGAATGATGCTACTGTAAAAGCTAATGGGGTCATATAAACAGGAATGATGCTACTGTAAAAGCTAATGGGGTCATATAAACAGGAATGATGCTACTGTAAAAGCTAATGGGGTCATATAAACAAACATGATGCTACTGTAAAAGCTAATGGGGGTCATATAAACAGGAATGATGCTACTGTAAAAGCTAATGGGGGTCATATAAACAGGAATGATGCTACTGTAAAAGCTAATGGGGTCATATAAACAGGAATGATGCTACTGTAAAAGCTAATGGGGATCATATAAACAGGAATGATGCTACTGTAAAAGCTAATGGGGTCATATAAACAGGAATGATGCTACTGTAAAAGCTAATGGGGTCATATAAACAGGAATGATGCTACTGTAAAAGCTAATGGGGGTCATATAAACAGGAATGATGCTACTGTAAAAGCTAATGGGGTCATATAAACAGGAATGATGCTACTGTAAAAGCTAATGGGGTCATATAAACAGGAATGATGCTACTGTAAAAGCTAATGGGGTCATATAAACAGGAATGATGCTACTGTAAAAGCTAATGGGGGTCATATAAACAGGAATGATGCTACTGTAAAAGCTAATGGGGTCATATAAACAGGAATGATGCTACTGTAAAAGCTAATGGGGTCATATAAACAGGAATGATGCTACTGTAAAAGCTAATGGGGGTCATATAAACAGGA
>NW_024609415.1:115000-164788 GCF_018296145.1 Oncorhynchus tshawytscha | reverse complement strand
TCTTACTTATTCTCACCTCTGCTGTTCTTGTTCCTGACAGCAGGTGGAGATACTGACTAACTTTACTCCTACAGCGTTACTCGCATACAGTCACCACACACAAACACTCGAAAATAAAAAACGATATGTAATTATTAACGATGCTGTGTGAGAGAGAGAGTCTCGCCTAACATCCTTTTTCTAAATATTTCGCTAGAGACAGACGGTAGATTCATCTGGTCGTTTCTCTGAACAGACACACACACACACACACACACACACACACACACACACACACACACACACACGCTGTCTGATGTTTAACAAGCCAGATCCATCCTAATACACTGGACTCATTTTTAGAAAGAACTCTAAACGTTACCAGGCCACTGTTAAAACTCACATAAAACTACAGAGCAGGATTCTGGGTTGAGGGACGAATATTACAGACATCTGTTTTAACTAGTCTGCCTGTTAGAAGCTGGACATTTAATGCTGCATTTACACAGGCAGCCCAATTCGGAACTTTTTCCCCCCACTAATTGGTATTTTGTCCAATCAGTTCAGCTCTGAACAAGATCTGATTTGAAAATATCTGATGTGATTGGTAAGACCAATTAGTGGAAAAAATATCAGGATTGGGCTGCCTGTGTCAACGCAGCCTAAGAGTGGACATCCAGGGATAGATGTAAAAAATATATTATAATAATATTTAACCTTTATTTAACTAGGCAAGTCAGTTAAGAACAAATTCTTATTTTACAATGATGGCCAAACACTCCCTAACCCCGGACGACACTGGGCCAATTGTGGGACTCCCGATCACGGCTGGTTGTGATACAGCCCGGGATCGAACCAGGGTCTGTAGTGACGCCTCTAGCACTGAAATGCAGTGCCTTAGACCACCGCGCCACTCAGGAGCCCAAAGTGTATTTACACCCATAGGATTACATTATAGGATCTCTATGTTTACCCCACTCATTGTAATGTCACATGTAGACTTTTGACTGGGTTTGAACCTTGGTCGTTGTAGTCCTATAAGACTACATTTGATCTAAGGCAACATTAGCTCAGGGAGCTGAACTAACACAAGACTTCTGGGCCTGAATTCACAAAGTGTCACAGAGTAATGCTGATCTAGAATTCATTTGTCTTTTTCTATCATAATGAGTAAGATTCCATGGACAGGGGGAAGGGGAGGGTGGATGGATTCACTACTGTTAGCTGTTAGTACCAGTACAACCTTTACACACAGAGAGAGAGAGTAAGAGAGATGTACGGACGCCCACACACACACAGATGGCCGCACATGCACACACAGCCATACAGACCCACCCATGTCCAGGAATGCACACACACTTCCCTATGTTAGTTGTTCATTAACGGTCCATTATATTGAGAAAATACAACCAGTCAGATATACAGCTAGGGTATTTCAACTGGGAAATTCAGGACCACTCTGCTGGGACACTCCACAGTCTGCTGAGACATATAGAACCACACTGTTGGGACACTCCACAGTCTGCTGAGACATATAGAAGAAGACCACTCTGTTGGGACACTCCACAGTCTGCTGAGACATATAGAAGAAGACCACTCTGTTGGGACACTCCACAGTCTGCTGAGACATATAGAAGAAGACCACTCTGTTGGGACACTCCACAGTCTGCTGAGACATATAGAACCACACTGTTGGGACACTCCACAGTCTGCTGAGACATATAGAAGAAGACCACTCTGCTGGGACACTCCACAGTCTGCTGAGACATATAGAAGAAGACCACTCACTGTCTGCTGAGACATATAGAAGAAGACCACTGTGTTGGGACACACAGTCTGCTGAGAATATAGAAGAAGACCACTCTGTTGGGACACTCCACAGTCTGCTGAGACATATAGAAGAAGACCACTCACTCCACAGTCTGTTGAGACATATAGAAGAAGACCACAGGACACATTACATTTGACCAGAGCCCAATGGGTCCTGGTATAAAGTAGTCCACTGTATAAGCAATATGGTGTTTTTGGGGACACAGTCATCTCTCAGAGAGAAAGAGAGAGAGACGTGGTTTTCTCTGCCTTGCTACCATGAAAAGACTTCCACCCTGCTTCCATTCAGAGGGTAAACGCAAGTATTTCTTGTGACTGTGCCTCAAAACCAAATGTTTATCTGGCCCACCACTCCACCCTGGACTTGAACAGCCTCTTATGACCAGGTCCACCTATACAAGGCAGCAGTGCCCACCTTCGCTAAAGGACATCGCCTCAAACGCAGCCCCAACACTTCACACAGGAGCAGCAGATGAATAGACACCCGCCCAGACCAGCAAGACACTGCCAGACCTGTGGGACCCCCCTCCACGCCCGGGAGCCCCTGACCTATGCACTCCACGCCCGGGAGGACACACAGCCCCCTCCTGACCCCCTCCACGCCCGGGAGGACCTAGACCTATGCCCCTCCTGACCCCCTCCATGCCCGGGAGGACCTACCTGACCTATGCCCCTCCTGATCTCCCCTACACACCCGGGAGGACCTACATCTGACCTATGCCCCTCCTGCCCCCTCCACGCCCGGGAGGACCTACATCTGACCTATGCCCTCCTGACCCCCTCCACGCCCGGGAGGACCTACATCTGACCTATGCCCCTCCTGACCCCCTCCACGCCCGGGAGGAATAGACACCCTCCTGCCCCCCAGCCCGGGAGGACCTACATCTGACCTATGCCCTGACCCCCTCCACGAGGACCTGACCTATGCCCCTCCTGACCCCCCACGCCCGGGAGGACCTACATCTGACCTATGCCCCTCCTGACCCCCCTCCACGCCCGGGAGGACCTACATCTGACCTATGCCCTCCTGACCCCCCTCCACGCCCGGGAGGACCTGACATCCCTGACCTATGCCCCTCCTGACCTCCACGCCCGGGAGGACCTACATCCGCCCCTCCTGACCCCCTCCTGACCCCCCCCACGCCCGGGAGCCCCCTCCTGACCTACATCTCACCTATGCCCCTCCTGACCACCCCATACACTCCACTCTCGCAAAGAGGGCATCAACATGAAAGTCACATATACGCCCAGGCCGTGAGCAGGCAAACAGGCCCAACCCCCACTCTTACACTCGCCCAAGCCAATGGCATGTACCAGATGCTCAGCAGGCTCTGCTCACACTTACTGAACAGAGGCCAAACCACACAACTAACAATATTGGACACTTTATGGAATACAAAGAATTCACTATCTCATCCTGGAATATCCAAGGCCTGAGGTCATCTGCCTTTGGCCTAAAGAGCAGGAACCTGGACTTCATCAAAGAAATTGGAAATACAGACATTGTCATCCCACAAGAAACATGGTATAGAGGAGACTGACCCACTGGTTGCCCTTTAGGTTACAGAGAGCTGGTAGTCCCATCCACCAAACTACCAGGTGTGAAACAGGGAAGGGACTCAGAGGGAATGCTCATTTGGTATGGAACAGACCTAACTCACTCTATTAAATGAATCAAAACAGGAACATTTTACATTTGGCTAGAAATTCAAAAGGAAATGATGTCCTCCTGTGTGCTACCTATATCCCCACACTTTAATGGAGACAGCTTCTCCATCCTGGAGGGGGAAATCAATCATTTCCAGGCCCAGGGACATGTACTAGTCTGTGGCGACCAAAATGCCAAAACTGGACAAGAACCTGACACCCTCAGCACACAGGGGGACAAACACCTGCCTGCAGGTGACAGCATTCCCTCCCCCATATGCCCCCCTAGGCACAACTATGACAACATAACCAACAAAAACGGGTCACAACTCCTGCAGCTCTGTCGCACGCTGGGTATGTACATAGTCAATGGTAGGCTTCGAGGGGACTCCTATGGTAGGTACACCTATAGCTCATCTCTTGGCAGTAGTACTGTAGACTACTTTATCACTGACCTCAACCCAGAGTCTCTCAGAGCGTTCACAGTCAGCCCACTGACACCCCTATCAGACCACAGCAAAATCACAGTCTACTTAAACAGAGCAATACTCAATCATGAGGCATCAAAGCCAAAGGAACTGAGTAACATTAAGAAATGTTATAGATGGAAGGAATGCAGTTTGGAAACCTACCAAAAAACAATTAGGCAACAACAAATTGTAGACAATTTCCTGGACAAAACGTTCCACTGTAATAGTGAAGGTGTGAACTTGGCAGTAGAAAACCTAAACAGTATATTTCACCTCTCAGCTTCACAATCAAATCTAGACATTTCCAACAGAAAACCAAAGAAAATGAACAACAAATGGTTTGATGAAGAATGTAAAACCCTAAGAAAGAAATTGAGAAACCTGTCCAACCAAAAACATAGAGACCCAGAAAACCAGAGTCTACGCCTTCACTATGGTGAATCACTAAAACAGTACAGAAATATACTACGGAAAAAGAAGGAACAGAACGTCAGAAATCCCTCTAACCACTTCTGGGAAAATTAGAAAACACTAAACAGACAACAACACAAAGAATTATCTATCCAACACAGAGATGTATGGGTAAACCACTTCTCCAATCTGTTTGGCTCTATAACAAAGAACAAACAGCAAAAACATATACATGATCAAATACAGATCTTAGAATCAACTATTAAAGACTCCCAGAACCCACTGGATTCTATAATTACATGGAATGAACTGCAGGACAAAATAATAACCCTCCAACCCAAAAAGGCCTGTGGTGTTGATGGTATCCTCAATGAAATGATCAAATATACAGACAACAAATTCCAATTGGCTATACTAAAACTCTTTAACATCCTCCTTAGCTCTGGCATCTTCCCCAATATTTGGAACCAAAGGACTGATCACCCCAATCCACAAAAGTAGAGAAAATTTGACCCCAATAACTATCGTGGGATATGCATCAACAGCAACCTCGGGAAAATCCTCTGCATTATCATTAACAGCAGACTTGTACATTTCCTCAATGAAAACAATGTACTGAGCAAATGTCAAATTGGCTTTTTACCAAATTACCGTACGACAGAACACGCATTCACCCTGCAACCTTAACTGACAGACAAACAAACAAACCAAAACAAAGGCAAAGTCTTCTCATGCTTTGTTGATTTGAACATTATAAAATCCATGTACACAAACAGCAAGTGTGCGGTTAAAATTGGCAAAAAACACACACATTTCTTCACACAGGGTCGTAGAGGTGAGACAGGGATGCAGCTTAAGCCCCACCCTCTTCAACATATATACCAACGAATTGGCGAGGGCACTAGAACAGTCTGCAGCACCTGGCCTCACCCTACTATAATCTGAAGTCAAATGTCTACTGTTTGCTGATGATCTGGTGCTTCTGTCACCAACCAAGGAGGGCCTACAGCAGCACCTAGATCTTCTGCACAGATTCTGTCAGACTTGGGCCCTGACAGTAAATCTCAGTAAGACCAAAATAATGGTGTTCCAAAAAAGCTCCAGTCACCAGGACCACAAATAGAAATTCCATCTAGACACCGTTGCCCTAGAGCACACAAAAACTATACATACCTCGGCTGAGAACGATCTGACAGACAAGGCAAGAAGGGCCTTCTACACCATCAAAGGAAAGAAAATTCAACATACCACTTAGGATCTAGCTAAAAAATAGTTGAATCAGTTATAGAACCCATTATGGTTGTGAGGTCTGGGGTCCGTTCACCAACCACAAAATGGGACAAACACCAAATTGAGACTCTGCATGCAGAATTCTGCAAAAATATCCTCAGTGTACAATGTAAAACACCAAAAAATGCACGCAGAGCAGAATTAGGCTGATACCCGCTAATTATCAAAATCCAGAAAAAAGCTGTTGAATTCTACAACCACCTAAAAGGAAGCGATTCCCAAACCTTCCATAACAAAGCCATCACCTACACAGAGATGAACCTGGAGAAGAGTCCCTGGTCCTGGGGCTCTGTTCACAAACACAAACACACCCCACAGAGCCTGGGGACAGCAACACAATTAGACCCAACCAAATCATGAGAAAACAAAAGATAACTACTTGGCACATTGGAAAGAATTAACAAAATAACAGAGCAAACTAGAATGATATTTGGCCCTAAACAGAGAGTACACAGTTGCAGAATACCTGACCACTGTGACTGACCCAAACTCAAGGAAAGCTTTGACTATGTACAGACTCAGTGAGCATAGCCTTGCTATTGAGAAAGGTCGCCGAGGGCAGACATGGCTCTCAAGAGAAGACAGGCTATGTGCTCACTGCCCACAAAATGAGGTGGACACTGAGCTGAACTTTCTAACCTCCTGTCCAATGTATGACCATATTAGAGACACATATTTCCCTCAGATTACACAGACCCACAATAAATGTGAAAACAAACCCAATTTTGATCAACTCCCATATCTACTGGGTGAAATACCACAGTGTGACATCACAGCAGCAAGACTTGTGACCTGTTGCAGCAAGGAAACGGCAACCAGTGAAGAACAAACACCATTGTAAATACAACCCATATTTATGCTTATTTATTTTCCCTTGTGTACCCTTAACCATTTGTACATACACTGTATATATACGCAATATGACATTTGTAATGTCTTTATTGTTTTGAAACTTCTGTATGTGTAATGTTTACTGTTCATTTGTATTGTTTACTTCACTTTTGTATATCTACCTCACTTGCTTTGGCAATGTCAACACATGTTTCCCATGTCAATAAAGCCCCTTGAATTGAGAGAGAGAGAGAGACAGAGAGAGAGAGAGAGAGAGAGAGAGAGAGAGAGAGAGAGAGACAGAGAGAGAGAGAGAGAGAGAGAGAGAGAGAGAGAGAGAGAGAGAGAGAGAGAGAGAGAGAGAGAGACAGAGACAGAGAGAGAGAGAGAGAGAGAGAGAGAGAGAGAGACAGAGAGAGAGAGAGAGAGAGAGACAGAGAGAGAGAGAGAGAGAGACAGAGAGAGAGAGAGAGAGAGAGACAGAGAGAGAGAGAGAGAGAGAGAGACAGACAGAGAGAGAGAGAGAGAGACAGAGAGAGAGAGCGCACCAGGCCTGGCTTAGTGT
Organism: Oncorhynchus tshawytscha; assembly: GCF_018296145.1. Classification (NCBI taxonomy): domain Eukaryota; kingdom Metazoa; phylum Chordata; class Actinopteri; order Salmoniformes; family Salmonidae; genus Oncorhynchus; species Oncorhynchus tshawytscha. The sequence continues at coordinate 157,765 of NW_024609415.1, read as the reverse complement.
GCTGTGCTGGCATGCCATTGACAAACCACAGGGTGTTCCTCTCCTCTCTGCTTGGCATGGGAACACAACAGACTCCTACCAAGTCTTGGAGACAGTACTACTACAATACTACAGTACTGCCTCTCATAAACACTACAAAGACCCATTCAGACCCACAGCACTGGCACTGAGAAACTATTGGAAGCCTACGTCCCAAATGGCATCCTATTCCCTATACAGTAGTGCACTACTTTTGACCAGGAGCCATTTGTGATGCAGATGTACGGTACGTAGATGAATCCCTATCTGCTCTGTTAGGTGACATCATCCTCTCTCCTCAGGAGATGTGGTTTGTCTTCATGATAAATGTGGTTAGAGTCTTCTTCATGATAAATGTGGTTAGAGTCTCTCTCCTCAGGAGATGTGGTTTGTCTTCATGATAAATGTGGTTAGAGTCTCTCTCCTCAGGAGATGTGGTTTGTCTTCATGATAAATGTGGTTAGAGTCTCTCTCCTCAGGAGATGTGGTTTGATCTTCATGACAAATGTGGTTAGAGTCTCTCTCCTCAGGAGATGTGGTTTCTACAAAACATGATCCACTGTTTGCTTCATCACACCACCTGTACTGGAAGTGGTATGTAAAAGGTGACCCAATCACTTTATGCCCACTTGAATGTTACTGCCTCAGGGTGTGTATTAGAGAGCATCTACTGTATTATGGAAGGTGTCAGTATTCAAGCAGGACAAAGTTAGAGGCACAGAGATTGTATTAAATGACTCATTTAGTCATAGAACATAATTCTGTGGTTGGAGGAGCCGGTTCTCAGTACCGACCGTACAGACCGCTATGAAGCATCCCTGTTACAGGGACATAGAGGAGAACAGAGGAGACGATAACTGACCATGGTTTGGTTTGAATGACAGCTGGTGATTGTAGAGTCGGTAGCCCTACTGTGAACACAGTCAGTCAGTCTGTTGGTCAACAGTAACACAGTCAGTCAGTCTGTTGGTCAACAGTAACACAGTCAGTCAGTCTGTAGATCTACTGTAACACAGTCAGTCAGTCTGTAGATCTACAGTAACACAGTCAGTCAGTCTGTAGATCTACAGTAACACAGTCAGTCAGTCTGTAGATCTACAGTAACACAGTCAGTCAGTCTGTAGATCTACAGTAACACAGTCAGTCAGTCTGTAGATCTACAGTAACACAGTCAGTCAGTCTGTAGATCTAAAGTAACAGTCAGTCAGTCTGTAGATCTACAGTAACACAGTCAGTCAGTCTGTAGATCTACAGTAACAGTCAGTCAGTCTGTAGATCTACAGTAACACAGTCAGTCAGTCTGTAGATCTACAGTAACACAGTCAGTCAGTCTGTAGATCTACAGTAACACAGTCAGTCAGTCTGTAGATCTACAGTAACATAGTCAGTCAGTCTGTAGAACTACAGTAACACAGTCAGTCTGTAGATCTACAGTAACAGTCAGCCTGTACTGTAATGCTAACTGTCATAGTGTAAGTCATGATAAAGTCCCCATCAGTCAGATCACTAAGAGGATGAGGTTCACTCTGCAGGGCCAGATGGCTCTCAGGAGGGAGTGGAAATGGACAAGATGTTATGACACCATCACACCATCACACACACGCGCACGCACACACACACACACCAGGGGAGGCTGCTGAGGGGAGGACGGCTCATAATAATGTCTGGAACAGAGCGAATGGAATGGCATCAAAGTCAGGGAAACCATGGAAACCAGGTGTTTGATGTATTTGACACCATTCCATCGTATTCCTCTCCAGACATTATCAGGAGCCTGTCCTCCCCGATTAAGGTGCCACCAACCTCCTGTGGTTGACACACACGCACCAACGCAAGCACACGCGCGCACACACGCACACACACACACACACACACACACACACACACACACACACACACACACACACACACACACACACACACACACACACACACAGACGGGTGTGCACACAAGTGGACACACACACACACACACACACAGTAATAATACAATAACTATGACTATGTAAAGGGGGGAAACAGTGGAGTTCTGTATTTCCAGCTGTAAATGTAACCTCTAACCTCCAGTCTGTCTTTGTCACCAAGCATCTGCAACTTCCGAGACCAGTTCTATTGCCAGAACAGTCTACTGTTACAGGAGAGAGAGAGAGAGAGAGAGAGAGAGAGAGAGAGAGAGAGAGAGAGAGAGAGAGAGAGAGAGAGAGAGAGAGAGAGAGAGAGAGAGAGAGAGAGAGAGAGAGAGAGAGAGAGAGAGGCAGAGAGAGGCAGAGAGAGACAGAGAGAGAGAGAGAGAGAGAGAGAGAGAGAGAGAGAGGCAAAGAGAGGCAAAGAGAGAGAGAGAGAGAGAGAGAGAGAGAGAGAGAGAGAGAGAGAGAGGCAAAGAGAGAGAGAGGCAGAGAGAGAGAGACAGAGAGAGAGAGAGAGAGAGAGAGAGAGAGAGAGAGGCAAAGAGAGAGAGAGAGAGAGAGAGAGAGAGAGGCAAAGAGAGAGAGAGAGAGGCAAAGAGAGAGAGAGAGAGAGAGAGAGAGAGAGAGAGAGAGAGAGAGAGAGAGAGAGAGAGGCAAAGAGAGAGAGAGAGAGAGGCAGAGAGAGAGAGACAGAGAGAGAGAGAGAGGCAAAGAGAGAGGCAAAGAGAGGGCAAAGAGAGAGGCAAAGAGAGAGGCAAAGAGAGAGGCAAAGAGAGAGGCAAAGAGAGAGAGGGAGAGGCCACTCTAAAGTCTAAACAGCCAACAGTCACAAGGTGTCAATGGATGCATCGGTAGGTATAATCACATAGTTGTACACTTACATGACAGTTCTCTATACAGATGTTGACCAATCAGAAGCCCTGAAAACTGATCTGGGATTGTGTTGTATTGTTTCATTTCACCTTTAAAGTCCCATTGAGGTGTATATCTCTTTACAAGGGAGCCCTGCATTCAGACAACTTATAAACACAACATCACGCAAATATACAAGATTACAGAATATAGTCGAGTCAAGACAAGAGAAACAATCACATTCTTCAGCAAAGAGGTTCCTGATCAACAGTGTGAACAGTCCAAGAGGCACTAGTAGATTTAGTCGTTCCATACATGGGGTGCAAAGAAACCAAAAGATGATTTACCCTTATCTGTGTAGACTGAAGGAATCTCCAGTCAGCCATCCCTGAGACCGGGTTTGGTCATTCCTACATCTAAAGTTTATTAATGACGTTAGGTATGGCAGAAGTTTATGTAAGAGAGCTTTAGAAATAAAAAGAGAGTAATGAATCAATCTACGTGACTTCAAGGATCAGCTTACTCTCCCCAAATCCTTACCATAACCACGTAGGAGAGACACAACAGACCTTAGATCAGTGTTTTCTAGGGTAACTTCATACCTTACTCTTCTTATTATTACCTCAGTGCTTACCGCTTGTCCTACATACCTTTGCGTGCGTCCTACATTGAAACCGCTGCTGATTGGTCCTTTGCTTATCAGAGGTGGGCTGATTCGTAGAAATGGAGAAAGCTCATTGGTCAGTGATAGATCTCCTCTCCGTCTATTGGCTGAGTCGGCTTTCAGAGCTAGAGACCCAGCCGTACATTGGGTACTGTGTCCAGCGTCTCTCTTCCTGTGTTACCGCCCTTGGGGTGAGATAGAAAGTGAGTAGCAGTGAAGCCTTCGTATTCATTGGAGCAGTACAGTAAGTAACTAGCTACTGTCATTTGATAGCTTGCGCCTTCTGGAGTGAACTGAAGACGTGTGGATTGAATTTGCCCAGTCGCTGTAGATTCAGGTGAGCATCCATCGAGGTTACACATTTGTGAATCGTTTTGCCCGCTATCTAACGTTAGATACAGGCAATCGTGTGGCCATTTCACTATTTCGCTAGCCAGTTAGCTATCTGGCTATGCTAAGTTAGCTGACGTTTCGTGCTTCTCGGTCTGCCAGTGAGAGATACAAGCTTGATGTTTGTGTTGACACATTTGGTCAACTACCTAATGATCCGATGCGGATAAATGTGTGACTTGATAGCTGTAGTTAGCCAGCTAGTTATGGGATGATGTTGGACTGTGTAGGCAGTTCAGGGGCGTATTCGTTACGGAAACTGTTTACCGTTTAACAGAACAAGACGGGAGTTTCTATTCGTTCGATTTGCTTCCGTTTAGGAAACGATTTGCAACAGAATGGGCGTAATGAATACGCCCTAGTTGACGTTTTCTTGCTCTTCTCCTCTTATCTCCAATGTCTTTGGTAATAACTTTGTCACCATTGCCCTCTTAGCTCTGTTCCTCATCTCTAGTTAGCTAATCAGCTAAGTGAGTTACCTAGTTATATTATCAGACAGACAGACAGTGAGTTACCTAGTTATATTATCAGACAGACAGTCAGTGAGTTACCTAGTTATATTATCAGACAGACAGACAGTGAGTTACCTAGTTATATTATCAGACAGACAGACAGTGAGTTACCTAGTTATATTATCAGACAGACAGACAGTGAGTTACCTAGTTATATTATCAGACAGACAGACAGTGAGTTACCTAGTTATATTATCAGACAGACAGACAGTGAGTTACCTAGTTATATTATCAGACAGACAGACAGTGAGTTACCTAGTTATATTATCAGACAGACAGACAGTGAGTTACCTAGTTATATTATCAGACAGACAGACAGTGTTAGTTACCTAGTTATATTATCAGACAGACAGACAGTTAGTTACCTAGTTATATTATCAGACAGACAGACAGTGAGTTACCTAGTTATATTATCAGACAGACAGACAGTTAGTTACCTAGTTATATTATCAGACAGACAGACAGTGAGTTACCTAGTTATATTATCAGACAGACAGTGAGTTACCTAGTTATATTATCAGACAGACAGACAGTGAGTTACCTAGTTATATTATCAGACAGACAGACAGTTAGTTACCTAGTTATATTATCAGACAGACATACAGTGAGTTACCTAGTTATATTATCAGACAACAGTGAGTTACCTAGTTATATTATCAGACAGACAGACAGTCCTAGTTATATTATCAGACAGACAGACAGTTAGTTACCTAGTTATATTATCAGACAGACAGACAGTGAGTTACCTAGTTATATTATCAGACAGACAGTGTTATATTATCAGACAGACAGACAGTGAGTTACCTAGTTATATTATCAGACAGACAGACAGTTAACCTAGTTATATTATCAGACAGACATTGTTACCTAGTTATATTATCAGACAGACAGACAGTGAGTTACCTAGTTATATTATCAGACAGACAGACAGTGAGTTACCTAGTTATATTATCAGACAGACAGACAGTGAGTTACCTAGTTATATTATCAGACAGACAGACAGTTAGTTACCTAGTTATATTATCAGACAGACATACAGTGAGTTACCTAGTTATATTATCAGACAGACAGACAGTGTTACCTAGTTATTTATCAGACAGACAGACATTGTTATATTATCAGACAGACAGACAGTTTACCTAGTTATATTATCAGACAGACAGACAGTTAGTTACCTAGTTATATTATCAGACAGACAGACAAAGTCCTAGTTATATTATCAGACAGACAGACAGTGAGTTACCTAGTTATATTATCAGACAGACAGACTGTGAGTTACCTAGTTATATTATCAGACAGACAGTGAGTTACCTAGTTATATTATCAGACAGACAGACAGTGAGTTACCTAGTTATATTATCAGACAGACAGACAGTGAGTTACCTAGTTATATTATCAGACAGACAGACAGTTAGTTACCTAGTTATATTATCAGACAGACAGACAGTTTTACCTAGTTATATTATCAGACAGACAGACAGTGAGTTACCTAGTTATATTATCAGACAGACAGACAGTGAGTTACCTAGTTATATTATCAGACAGACAGACAGTTAGTTACCTAGTTATATTATCAGACAGACAGACAGTGAGTTACCTAGTTATATTATCAGACAGACAGACAGTGAGTTACCTAGTTATATTATCAGACAGACTATATTATCAGACAGACAGACAGTGAGTTACCTAGTTATATTATCAGACAGACAGACAGTGAGTTACCTAGTTAACTATCAGACAGACAGACAGTTAGTTACCTAGTTATATTATCAGACAGACAGACAGTGAGTTACCTAGTTATATTATCAGACAGACAGACAGTTAGTTACCTAGTTATATTATCAGACAGACAGACTCTTACCTAGTTATATTATCAGACAGACAGACAGTTAGTTACCTAGTTATATTATCAGACAGACAGTGAGTTACCTAGTTATATTATCAGACAGACAGACAGTGAGTTACCTAGTTATATTATCAGACAGACAGACAGTGAGTTACCTAGTTATATTATCAGACAGACAGACAGTGAGTTACCTAGTTATATTATCAGACAGACAGACAGTGAGTTACCTAGTTATATTATCAGACAGACAGACAGACAGTGAGTTACCTAGTTATATTATCAGACAGACAGTCAGTTACCTAGTTATATTATCAGACAGACAGACAGTGAGTTACCTAGTTATATTATCAGACAGACAGACAGTGAGTTACCTAGTTATATTATCAGACAGACAGACAGTGAGTTACCTAGTTATATTATCAGACAGACAGACAGTGAGTTACCTAGTTATATTATCAGACAGACAGACAGTGAGTTACCTAGTTATATTATCAGACAGACAGACAGTGAGTTACCTAGTTATATTATCAGACAGACAGACAGTGAGTTACCTAGTTATATTATCAGACAGACAGACAGTGAGTTACCTAGTTATATTATCAGACAGACAGACAGTGAGTTACCTAGTTATATTATCAGACAGACAGACAGTGAGTTACCTAGTTATATTATCAGACAGACAGACAGTTAGTTACCTAGTTATATTATCAGACAGACAGACAGTGAGTTACCTAGTTATATTATCAGACAGACAGACAGTGAGTTACCTAGTTATATTATCAGACAGACAGACAGTGAGTTACCTAGTTATATTATCAGACAGACAGACAGTGAGTTACCTAGTTATATTATCAGACAGACATACAGTGAGTTACCTAGTTATATTATCAGACAGACAGACAGTCAGTTACCTAGTTATATTATCAGACAGACAGACAGTGAGTTACCTAGTTATATTATCAGACAGACAGACAGTGAGTTACCTAGTTATATTATCAGACAGACAGACAGTGAGTTACCTAGTTATATTATCAGACAGACAGACAGTTAGTTACCTAGTTATATTATCAGACAGACAGACAGTGAGTTACCTAGTTATATTATCAGACAGACAGACAGTGAGTTACCTAGTTATATTATCAGACAGACAGACAGTTAGTTACCTAGTTATATTATCAGACAGACAGACAGTGAGTTACCTAGTTATATTATCAGACAGACAGACAGTTTACCTAGTTATATTATCAGACAGACAGACAGTTAGTTACCTAGTTATATTATCAGAAAGACAGACAGTGAGTTACCTAGTTATATTATCAGACAGACAGACAGTTAGTTACCTAGTTATATTATCAGACAGACAGACGTAGTTACCTGTTATATTATCAGACAGACAGACAGTTAGTTACCTAGTTATATTATCAGACAGACAGACAGTGAGTTACCTAGTTATATTATCAGACAGACAGTCAGTTACCTAGTTATATTATCAGACAGACAGACAGTGAGTTACCTAGTTATATTATCAGACAGACAGACAGACAGTGAGTTACCTAGTTATATTATCAGACAGACAGTCAGTGAGTTACCTAGTTATATTATCAGACAGACAGACAGTGAGTTACCTAGTTATATTATCAGACAGACAGACAGTCAGTTACCTAGTTATATTATCAGACAGACAGACAGTGAGTTACCTAGTTATATTATCAGACAGACAGACAGTGAGTTACCTAGTTATATTATCAGACAGACAGACAGTGAGTTACCTAGTTATATTATCAGACAGACAGACAGTGAGTTACCTAGTTATATTATCAGACAGACAGACAGTTAGTTACCTAGTTATATTATCAGACAGACAGACAGTGAGTTACCTAGTTATATTATCAGACAGACAGACAGTGAGTTACCTAGTTATATTATCAGACAGACAGACAGTGAGTTACCTAGTTATATTATCAGACAGACAGACAGTGAGTTACCTAGTTATATTATCAGACAGACAGACAGTGAGTTACCTAGTTATATTATCAGACAGACAGACAGTGAGTTACCTAGTTATATTATCAGACAGACAGACAGTGAGTTACCTAGTTATATTATCAGACAGACAGACAGTGAGTTACCTAGTTATATTATCAGACAGACAGACAGTGAGTTACCTAGTTATATTATCAGACAGACAGACAGTGAGTTACCTAGTTATATTATCAGACAGACAGACAGTGAGTTACCTAGTTATATTATCAGACAGACAGACAGTGAGTTACCTAGTTATATTATCAGACAGACATACAGTGAGTTACCTAGTTATATTATCAGACAGACAGACAGTGAGTTACCTAGTTATATTATCAGACAGACAGACAGTGAGTTACCTAGTTATATTAACAGACAGACAGTGAGTTACCTAGTTATATTATCAGACAGACAGTCAGTTACCTAGTTATATTATCAGACAGACAGACAGTGAGTTACCTAGTTATATTATCTGTGATCCACGAGCTTTACAGACAAATCATCATTTATTTGGTCGAAATAGTCCGTAGCTACTGAATCAGAATGATATAGAAAACTGGTGAACTAAATAAATCTTGTTATTATTATACTAGCTAGCTAGTGTGAATTAATTGACCTACTAACGTTACAGCTTGTATTGTTTTAGGGCATTGCCAAATTAGTATTTGTTGTTGTTGATCAAGGTCCCACAGCATCGCTACAGGACCTGTGGACCACAGTACCTCCCTGTCGCAACAGGGCCGCGCCTGTCTGTCAAATCACAGTTTATTTGTCACATGCGCCGAGGACAACAGGTATAGTCTGTCGTTGTCAGAACAACAAACCAATCCGTTTTGAAATTCACTCAGCTAGCTAGCTGCCCCATCTTAACTATAAGGTTTTACAGAGGTGACTCAGTTAAACGTGAGTCTTGCTCAACTCAAATCGGCATGGTTGTCATGCATTTCAGACTGTTTACCATGTAAACAAGGTGTGTGTGTGTGTGTGTGTGTGTGTGTGTGTGTGTGTGTGTGTGTGTGTGTGTGTGTGTGTGTGTGTGTGTGTGTGTGTGTGTGTGTGTGTGTGTGTGTGTGTGTGTGAGAGAAAAATAGCAGATGCGGTGTGTGTGCGCGTGCACTTCCATTGTTAGTAGCAGCAGAAACAATGCCTCATGTCCCGTGATACACCCCTGGTTCAGCAGCCCTCCACAAAAGGTGCTTATTTAGTGGCTTCCAATCCTTATCTGCCACCTGAAAGACTGCATCTCTTATGTGGTCACAACACGGCTTTGTTCTGAATGCAGGGTGTGGCCCAAGCCGTCTAGGAAAGCCTTTATAAGGAAACGTGTGAGTTAGCCCAGGTGTGAAGTTGATCACAGGCACAGATCTACAATCAGCATGTCCCCTCCAGACCCTAAGCTTTACCATTTAAAAACACTAACTTCTGTCATGCTGCCCAGTCCTGAGGGACAGTTCTGTCACTCCGCCCAGTCCTGGGGGACGGTTCTGTCACTCCGCCCAGTCCTGGGGGACGGTTCTGTCACTCCGCCCAGTCATACGGGGCGGTTCTGTCACTCCGCCCAGTCCTGCCTGCCTGTCTGTCTGTCTGTCTGTCTGTCTGTCTGTCTGTCTGCCTGTCTGTCTGTCTGTCTCCTACACGACAACAACAAATGCGTTAGCTACAGCTGATCCGGAGCAGGTTAACAGGCTCAGAGATGCCAACTCAGCATGTTGTGTGTGTGTGTGAATATCAGCCTGTTAGCAGGATAATCAGGTCTGATACTGCTCAGCCGGTTCTACTTCTGTCCGCTCCAACAGAGGGAGAAATCAGCCTGTTAGCAGGATGCTCATACTTCTACCATTAGAGTTGGGAAGGTGTAATCATTTAAACGGTTATTACACCAGATAGTGTTTGTGGGGGGAATTCTCTGCCATGTTGTTTCTGTTTGCCGCCGAGCAGAGGTTGGAGAGGACACTAACTTCTGTCACGCTGCCCAGTCCTGGGGGACACTTCTGTCACGCTGCCCAGTCCTGGGGGACACTTCTGTCACGCTGCCCAGTCCTGGGGGACACTTCTGTCACGCTGCCCAGTCCTGGGGGACACTTCTGTCACGCTGCCCAGTCCTGGGGGACACTTCTGTCACGTGTCTTGACTTCAACCCTCAAAGGTGCCTGTGTGGGTAGAGCCTGCAGACTGTGGGTAGTGAGGGGATAGTGGGTAGAGTCCGCAGACTGTGGCTAGTGAGGGGATAGTGGGTAGAGCCTGCAGACTGGGTAGTGAGGGGATAGTGTGTAGAGCCTGCAGACTGTGGGTAGTGTGTAGAGCCTGCAGACTGGGTAGTGAGGGGATAGTGGGTAGAGTCTGCAGACTGGGTAGTGAGGGGATAGTGGGTAGAGCCTGCAGACTGTGGGTAGTGAGGGGATAGTGGGTAGAGCCTGCAGACTGTGGGTAGTGAGGGGATAGTGTGTAGAGCCTGCAGACTGTGGGTAGTGAGGGGATAGTGTGTAGAGCCTGCAGACTGTGGGTAGTGAGGGGATAGTGGGTAGAGCCTGCGGACTGTGGGTAGTGAGGGATAGTGTGTAGAGCCTGCAGACTGTGGGTAGTGAGGGGATAGTGTGTAGAGCCTGCAGACTGTGGGTAGTGAGGGGATAGTGTGTAGAGCCTGCAGACTGTGGGTAGTGAGGGGATAGTGGGTAGAGCCTGCAGACTGTGGGTAGTGGGTAGAGCCTGCAGACTGTGGGTAGTGTGTAGAGCCTGCAGACTGTGGGTAGTGTGTAGAGCCTGCAGACTGTGGGTAGTGAGGGGATAGTGGGTAGAGTCTGCAGACTGTGGGTAGTGAGGGGATAGTGGGTAGAGCCTGCAGACTGTGGGTAGTGAGGGGATAGTGTGTAGAGCCTGCAGACTGTGGGTAGTGAGGGGATAGTGTGTAGAGCCTGCAGACTGTGGGTAGTGAGGGGATAGTGGGTAGAGCCTGCAGACTGTGGGTAGTGTGTAGAGCCTGCAGACTGTGGGTAGTGTGTAGAGCCTGCAGACTGTGGGTAGTGTGTAGAGCCTGCAGACTGTGGGTAGTGAGGGGATAGTGTGTAGAGTCTGCAGACTGTGGGTAGTGAGGGGATAGTGTGTAGAGCCTGCAGACTGTGGGTAATGAGGGGATAGTGGGTAGAGTCTGCAGACTGTGGGTAGTGAGGGGATAGTGTGTAGAGCCTGCAGACTGTGGGTAGTGAGGGGATAGTGTGTAGAGCCTGCAGACTGTGGGTAGTGAGGGGATAGTTGTAGAGTCTGCAGACTGTGGGTAGTGAGGGGATAGTGGGTAGAGCCTGCAGACTGTGGGTAGTGAGGGGATAGTGGGTAGAGCCTGCAGACTGTGGGTAGTGAGGGGATAGTGTGTTTGTGTCCAACCGGAGAGCTGTAGCAGAAATGGAGGAGAGGACAGACGAGGAGGGGTAGAGGGAGACGTAGGAGAGAGAGAGGGAGACAGAGACGAGGAGGGGTAGAAGGAGACGTAGGAGAGAGAGAGAGGCAGACAGACGAGGAGGGGTAGAGGGAGACGGAGGAGAGAGAGAGGCAGACAGAGACGAGGAGGGGTAGAGGGAGACGTAGGAGAGAGAGAGGCAGACAGAGACGAGGAGGGGTAGAGGGAGACGTAGGAGAGAGAGAGAGCAGACAGAGACGAGGAGGGGTAGAGGGAGACGTAGGAGAGAGAGAGGCAGACAGAGACGAGGAGGGGTAGAGGGAGACGTAGGAGAGAGAGAGAGGCAGACAGAGACGAGGAGGGGTAGAGGGAGACGTAGGAGAGAGAGAGGCAGACAGAGACGAGGAGGGGTAGAGGGAGACGTAGGAGAGAGAGAGAGGCAGACAGGGCAAGCTGCGGCTTTTTTAAAGTACCACTTTGTACCTCCTCCAACCCCACCTCACTCAATCCACGTTTCATTTCATGTTTGTTGTTTTACCACTGCAGTGACTTCCCTGTCAGCATCTCATCCTTCCATTCCTCCCTCTTTACCTCACTCTCTCTCTCTTCCTCCTTGCCTCTCACCTCTGCTCCATCTGTTTTTCATCAGGCTCTGCCTTTCCCCAGCCACTCTAGAAGGGAGTGTCCCACACCAGCAGAGCAGAGAGGAGAAGAGAGCAGGACAGAGGGAGGGAAAGAAGAGAACAGAGAAGAGCGCAGGACAGAGGAGGGAGGGAAAGAAGAGAACAGAGAAGAGCGCAGGACAGAGGAGGGAGAGATATGAGGGGATATGGGAGAGATGATAAGGAGAGATATGAGGGGATATGGGAGAGATGTGAGGGGATATGGGAGAGATGATAAGGAGAGATATGAGATGATAAGGAGATATATGAGGGGATATGGGAGAGATGTGAGGGATATGGGAGAGATGTGAGGGGATATGGGAGAGATGATAAGGAGAGATATGAGATGATAAGGAGATATATGAGATGATAAGGAGATATATGGGAGAGATGATAAGGAGAGATATGAGGGGATATGGGAGAGATAATAAGGAGGGATATGGGAGAGATATGGGAGAGATATGAGGGGATATGGGAGAGATGATATGGGAGAGATGAGGGGGAGAGATATGAGGGGATATGGGAGAGTTGATAAGGAGAGATATGGGAGAGATGAGGAGGAGAGATATGAGGGGATATGTGAGATGATAAGGAGAGATATGAGATGATAAGGAGATATATGAGATGATAAGGAGATGTATGAGGGTATATGGGAGAGATGATAAGGAGAGATATGAGGGGATATGGGAGAGATGATAAGGAGAGATATGGGAGAGATGATAAGGAGAGATATGGGGGATATGGGCGAGATGAGGAGGGGATATGAGAGATATGAGGGGATATGGGAGAGATGATAAGGAGAGATATGGGAGAGATGCGGAGGGGATATGGGAGAGATGATAAGGAGAGATATGAGGGGATATGGGGGGGATATGAGAGATATGAGGGGATATGAGAGATGAGGGATATGGGAGAGATGATAAGGAGAGATATGGGAGAGATGCGGAGGGGATATGGGAGAGATGTGAGGGGATATGGGAGAGATGATAAGGAGAGATATGAGATGATAAGGAGATGTATGAGGGTATATGGGAGAGATGATAAGGAGAGATATGAGGGGATATGGGAGAGATGATAAGGAGAGATATGGGAGAGATGATAAGGAGAGATATGGGGGATATGGGCGAGATGAGGAGGGATATGAGAGATATGAGGGGATATGGGAGAGATGATAAGGAGAGATATGGGAGAGATGCGGAGGGATATGGGAGAGATGATAAGGAGAGATATGAGGGGATATGGGGGATATGAGAGATATGAGGGGATATGAGAGATGAGGGGATATGGGAGAGATGATAAGGAGAGATATGGGAGAGATGCGGAGGGATATGGGAGAGATGATAAGGAGAGATATGAGATGATAAGGAGATATATGAGGGGATATGGGAGAGATGTGAGGGGATATGGGAGAGATGATAAGGAGAGATATGAGATGATAAGGAGATGTATGAGGGTATATGGGAGAGATGATAAGGAGAGATATGAGGGGATATGGGAGAGATGATAAGGAGAGATATGGGAGAGATGATAAGGAGAGATATGGGGGGATATGGGCGAGATGAGGAGGGGATATGAGAGATATGAGGGGATATGGGAGAGATGATAAGGAGAGATATGGGAGAGATGCGGAGGGGATATGGGAGAGATGATAAGGAGAGATATGAGGGGATATGGGGGATATGAGAGATATGAGGGGATATGAGAGATGAGGGGATATGGGAGAGATGATAAGGAGAGATATGGGAGAGATGCGGAGGGGATATGGGAGAGATGATAAGGAGAGATATGAGGGGATATGGGAGAGATATGAGGGGATATGGGAGAGATGATAAGGGGATATGGGAGAGGAGATATTGTAGAGATGATGAGGAGAGATGATAAGGAGAGATATGAGAGGTTAGTTTATCACCCCTAGGATAGTAAAGGAGAGACAATAGGGAGAGATATGAGAGGTTAGTTTATCACCCCTAGGATAGTAAAGGAGAGACAATAGGGAGAGATATGAGAGGTTAGTTTATCACCCCTAGGATAGTAAAGGAGAGACAATAGGGAGAGATATGAGAGGTTAGTTTATCACCCCTAGGATAGTAAAGGAGAGACAATAGGGAGAGATATGAGAGTTTAGTTTATCACCCCTAGGATAGTAAAGGAGAGACAATAGGGAGAGATATGAGAGGTTAGTTTATCACCCCTAGGATAGTAAAGGAGAGACAATAGGGAGAGATATGAGAGGTTAGTTTATCACCCCTAGGATAGTAAAGGAGAGACAATAGGGAGAGATATGAGAGGTTAGTTTATCACCCCTAGGATAGTAAAGGAGAGACAATAGGGAGAGATATGAGAGGTTAGTTTATCACCCCTAGGATAGTAAAGGAGAGACAATAGGGAGAGATATGAGAGGTTAGTTTATCACCCCTAGGATAGTAAAGGAGAGACAATAGGGAGAGATATGAGAGGTTAGTTTATCACCCCTAGGATAGTAAAGGAGAGACAATAGGGAGAGATATGAGAGGTTAGTTTATCACCCCTAGGATAGTAAAGGAGAGACAATAGGGAGAGATATGAGAGGTTAGTTTATCACCCCTAGGATAGTAAAGGAGAGACAATAGGGAGAGATGAGAGGTTAGTTTATCACCCCTAGGATAGTAAAGGAGAGACAATAGGGAGAGATATGAGAGTTTAGTTTATCACCCCTAGGATAGTAAAGGAGAGACAATAGGGAGAGATATGAGAGGTTAGTTTATCACCCCTAGGATAGTAAAGGAGAGACAATAGGGAGAGATATGAGAGGTTAGTTTATCACCCCTAGGATAGTAAAGGAGAGACAATAGGGAGAGATATGAGAGGTTAGTGTATCACCCTAGGATAGTAAAGGAGAGACAATAGGGGAGAGATATGAGAGGTTAGTTTATCACCCCTAGGATAGTAAAGGAGAGACAATAGGGAGAGATATGAGAGGTTAGTTTATCACCCCTAGGATAGTAAAGGAGAGACAATAGGGAGAGATATGAGAGGTTAGTTTATCACCCCTAGGATAGTAAAGGAGAGACAATAGGGAGAGATATGAGAGGTTAGTTTATCACCCCTAGGATAGTAAAGGAGAGACAATAGGGAGAGATATGAGAGGTTAGTTTATCACCCCTAGGATAGTAAAGGAGAGACAATAGGGAGAGATATGAGAGGTTAGTTTATCACCCCTAGGATAGTAAAGGAGAGACAATAGGGAGAGATATGAGAGGTTAGTTTATCACCCCTAGGATAGTAAAGGAGAGACAATAGGGAGAGATATGAGAGGTTAGTTTATCACCCCTAGGATAGTAAAGGAGAGACAATAGGGAGAGATATGAGAGGTTAGTTTATCACCCCTAGGATAGTAAAGGAGAGACAATAGGGAGAGATATGAGAGGTTAGTTTATCACCCCTAGGATAGTAAAGGAGAGACAATAGGGAGAGATATGAGAGGTTAGTTTATCACCCCTAGGATAGTAAAGGAGAGACAATAGGGAGAGATATGAGAGGTTAGTTTATCACCCCTAGGATAGTAAAGGAGAGACAATAGGGAGAGATATGAGAGGTTAGTTTATCACCCCTAGGATAGTAAAGGAGAGACAATAGGGAGAGATATGAGAGGTTAGTTTATCACCCCTAGGGTAGTAAAGGAGAGACAATAGGGAGAGATATGAGAGGTTAGTTTATCACCCCTAGGATAGTAAAGGAGAGACAATAGGGAGAGATATGAGAGGTTAGTTTATCACCCCTAGGATAGTAAAGGAGAGACAATAGGGAGAGATATGAGAGGTTAGTTTATCACCCCTAGGATAGTAAAGGAGAGACAATAGGGAGAGATATGAGAGGTTAGTTTATCACCCCTAGGATAGTAAAGGAGAGACAATAGGGAGAGATATGAGAGGTTAGTTTATCACCCCTAGGATAGTAAAGGAGAGACAATAGGGAGAGATATGAGAGGTTAGTTTATCACCCCTAGGATAGTAAAGGAGAGACAATAGGGAGAGATATGAGAGGTTAGTTTATCACCCCTAGGATAGTAAAGGAGAGACAATAGGGAGAGATATGAGAGGTTAGTTTATCACCCCTAGGATAGTAAAGGAGAGACAATAGGGAGAGATATGAGAGGTTAGTTTATCACCCCTAGGATAGTAAAGGAGAGACAATAGGGAGAGATATGAGAGGTTAGTTTATCACCCCTAGGATAGTAAAGGAGAGACAATAGGGAGAGATATGAGAGGTTAGTTTATCACCCCTAGGATAGTAAAGGAGAGACAATAGGGAGAGATATGAGAGGTTAGTTTATCACCCCTAGGATAGTAAAGGAGAGACAATAGGGAGAGATATGAGAGGTTAGTTTATCACCCCTAGGATAGTAAAGGAGAGACAATAGGGAGAGATATGAGAGGTTAGTTTATCACCCCTAGGATAGTAAAGGAGAGACAATAGGGAGAGATATGAGAGGTTAGTTTATCACCCCTAGGATAGTAAAGGAGAGACAATAGGGAGAGATATGAGAGGTTAGTTTATCACCCCTAGGATAGTAAAGGAGAGACAATAGGGAGAGATATGAGAGGTTAGTTTATCACCCTAGGATAGTAAAGGAGAGACAATAGGGAGAGATATGAGAGGTTAGTTTATCACCCCTAGGATAGTAAAGGAGAGACAATAGGGAGAGATATGAGAGGTTAGTTTATCACCCCTAGGATAGTAAAGGAGAGACAATAGGGAGAGATATGAGAGGTTAGTTTATCACCCCTAGGATAGTAAAGGAGAGACAATAGGGAGAGATATGAGAGGTTAGTTTATCACCCCTAGGGTAGTAAAGGAGAGACAATAGGGAGAGATATGAGAGGTTAGTTTATCACCCCTAGGATAGTAAAGGAGAGACAATAGGGAGAGATATGAGAGGTTAGTTTATCACCCCTAGGATAGTAAAGGAGAGACAATAGGGAGAGATATGAGAGGTTAGTTTATCACCCCTAGGATAGTAAAGGTCGTTATCAAAAACAATATGGTGCAGACCGTTCAATTAGTCTGCTGGGGTCGAGAACCAGCTCTGCTGAAACCATTGACAACAACGTGCCGTTTCCAAGGAATTGTGAAATAAATGTTCCAACTATTTGGTTGTAATGTCATCACGTCCTGAAGAGCACAGTCACAAGTAGACATGTATCTCTATCATCAGAGTTATACAGCAAGGTACTGTTTTATGATCAGTAGACATCAGTTGATCATGTATTTTCAGATACGTGAAGGTATCCTATTCATTTAGCTAGCTAAGCAAACGGGTCATTTAGCTAGCTAAGCAAACGGGTCATTTAGCTAGCTAAGCAAACGGGTCATTTAGCTAGCTAAGCAATCGGGTCATTTAGCTAGCTAAGCAAACGGGTCATTTAGCTAGCTAAGAAAACGGGTCATTTAGCTAGCTAAGCAAACGGGTCATTTAGCTAGCTAAGCAAACGGGTCATTTAGCTAGCTAAGCAAACGGGTCATTTAGCTAGCTAAGCAAACGGGTCATTTAGCTAGCTAAGCAAACGGGTCATTTAGCTAGCTAAGCAAACGGGTCATTTAGCTAGCTAAGCAAACGGGTCATTTAGCTAGCTAAGCAAACGGGTCATTTAGCTAGCTAAGCAAACGGGTCATTTAGCTAGCTAAGCAAACGGGTCATTTAGCTAGCTAAGCAAACGGGTCATTTAGCTAGCTAAGCAAACGGGTCATTTAGCTAGCTAAGCAAACGGGTCATTTAGCTAGCTAAGCAAACGGGTCATTTAGCTAGCTAAGCAAACGGGTCATTTAGCTAGCTAAGCAAACGGGTCATTTAGCTAGCTAAGCAAACGGGTCATTTAGCTAGCTAAGCAAACGGGTCATTTAGCTAGCTAAAAAACGGGTCATTTAGCTAGCTAAGCAAACGGGTCATTTAGCTAGCTAAGCAAACGGGTCATTTAGCTAGCTAAGCAAACGGGTCATTTAGCTAGCTAAGGGGTCATTTAGCTAGCTAAGCAAACGGGTCATTTAGCTAGCTAAGCAAACGGGTCATTTAGCTAGCTAAGCAAACGGGTCATTTAGCTAGCTAAGCAAACGGGTCATTTAGCTAGCTAAGCAAACGGGTCATTTAGCTAGCTAAGCAAACGGGTCATTTAGCTAGCTAAGTCATTTAGCTAGCTAAGCAAACGGGTCATTTAGCTAGCTAAGCAAACGGGTCATTTAGCTAGCTAAGCAAACGGGTCATTTAGCTAGCTAAGCAAGCTAGTCATTTAGCTAGCTAAGCAAACGGGTCATTTAGCTAGCTAAGCAAACGGGTCATTTAGCTAGCTAAGCAAACGGGTCATTTAGCTTTAGCTAAGCAAACGGGTCATTTAGCTAGCTAAGCAAACGGGTCATTTAGCTAGCTAAGCAAACGGGTCATTTAGCTAGCTAAGCAAACGGGTCATTTAGCTAGCTAAGCAAACGGGTCATTTAGCTAGCTAAGCAAACGGGTCATTTAGCTAGCTAAGCAAACGGGTTTAGCTAGCATTTTAGCTAGCTAAGCAAACGGGTCATTTAGCTAGCTAAGCAAACGGGTCATTTAGCTAGCTAAGCAAACGGGTCATTTAGCTAGCTAAAAACGGGTCATTTAGCTAGCTAAGCAAACGGGTCATTTAGCTAGCTAAGCAAACGGGTCATTTAGCTCATTTAGCTAGCTAAGCAAACATTTAGCTAGCTAAGCAAGCGGGTCATTTAGCTAGCTAAGCAAACGGGTCATTTAGCTAGCTAAGCAAACGGGTCATTTAGCTAGCTAAGCAAACGGGTCATTTAGCTAGCTAAGCAAACGGGTCATTTAGCTAGCTAAGCAAACGGGTCATTTAGCTAGCTAAGCAAACGGGTCATTTAGCTAGCTAAGCAAGCGGTCATTTAGCTAGCTAAGCAAACGGGTCATTTAGCTAGCTAAGCATTTAGCTAGCTAAGCAAACGGGTCATTTAGCTAGCTAAGCAAACGGGTCATTTAGCTAGCTAAGCAAACGGGTCATTTAGCTAGCTAAGCAAACGGGTCATTTAGCTAGCTAAGCAAACGGGTCATTTAGCTAGCTAAGCAAACGGGTCATTTAGCTAGCTAAGCAAACGGGTCATTTAGCTAGCTAAGCAAACGGGTCATTTAGCTAGCTAAGCAACGGGTCATTTAGCTAGCTAAGCAAACGGGTCATTTAGCTAGCTAAGCAAACGGGTCATTTAGCTAGCTAAGCAAACGGGTCATTTAGCTAGCTAAGCAAACGGGTCATTTAGCTAGCTAAGCAAACGGGTCATTTAGCTAGCTAAGCAAACGGGTCATTTAGCTAGCTAAGCAAACGGGTCATTTAGCTAGCTAAAACGCAAACGGGTCATTTAGCTAGCTAAGCAAACGGGTCATTTAGCTAGCTAAGCAAACGGGTCATTTAGCTAGCTAAGCAAACGGGTCATTTAGCTAGCTAAGCAAACGGGTCATTTAGCTAGCTAAGCAAACGGGTCATTTAGCTAGCTAAGCAAACGGGTCATTTAGCTAGCTAAGCAAACGGGTCATTTAGCTAGCTAAGCTAACGGGTCATTTAGCTAGCTAAGCAAACGGGTCATTTAGCTAGCTAAGCAAACGGGTCATTTAGCTAGCTAAGCAAACGGGTCATTTAGCTAGCTAAGCAAACGGGTCATTTAGCTAGCTAAGCAAACGGGTCATTTAGCTAGCTAAGCAAACGGGTCATTTAGCTAGCTAAGCAAACGGGTCATTTAGCTAAAGCAAACGGGTCATTTAGCTAGCTAAGCAAACGGGTCATTTAGCTAGCTAAGCAAACGGGTCATTTAGCTAGCTAAGCAAACGGGTCATTTAGCTAGCTAAGCAAACGGGTCATTTAGCTAGCTAAGCAAACGGGTCATTTAGCTAGCTAAGCAAACGGGTCATTTAGCTAGCTAAGCAAACGGGTCATTTAGTTTGCTTCATTAGAGATTAGGTGTTTGGAAAGAGCTTGACATCGGCAAGTTGTCGTCTTGGTAAAGTTGTCAGTCGGACTACCGTCACCACCACCATTGATATGACAAGCAAATCAAAGCGTATTTGCATATAGCCATCGAGTTGATCCCCTGACAGCTTGTCACCGAGCCGTATTGACGTGATCTGTTGTTAGCTAGCGATCCAATTTGACGTGGTCCATCAGGCAGTCTGTCACCGAGCCGTATCGACGTGATCTGTTGTTAGCTAGCGATCCAATTTGAAGTGATCTGTTGTTAGCTAGCGATCCAATTTGAAGTGATCTGTTGTTAGCTAGCGATCCAATTTGAAGTGATCTGTTGTTAGCTAGCGATCCAATTTGACGTGGTCTGTTGTTAGCTAGCGATCCAATTTGACGTGGTCTGTTGTTAGCTAGCGATCCAATTTGACGTGGTCTGTTGTTAGCTAGCGATCCAATTTGACGTGGTCTGTTGTTAGCTAGCGATCCAATTTGACGTGGTCTGTTGTTAGCTAGCGATCCAATTTGACGTGGTCTGTTGTTAGCTAGCGATCCAATTTGACGTGGTCTGTTGTTAGCTAGCGATCCAATTTGACGTGGTCTGTTGTTAGCTAGCGATCCAATTTGACGTGGTCTGTTGTTAGCTAGCGATCCAATTTGACGTGGTCTGTTGTTAGCTAGCGATCCAATTTGACGTGGTCCATCAGACAGTCTGTCAGCAGCAATGAAACACTCTGGAAAAACAACGTTGAAAAGGGGATACTGTTAGCTAATGTTGCTAGGTAGGCCGAGCTATGTCGCTCTGAGAAAAAAAGTACATTAGTTCTACTTAAAACGCAGTTTCTACCGGTAGCTGGCAAAGTAATCATTATGCGTCCTTCTGCTTGACAAGCAGAGCCCACGGAGGGTGGGACATGGTAGAGCCCACGGAGGGTGGGACATGGTAGAGCCCACGGAGGGTGGGACATGGTAGAGCCCTCGGAGGGTGGGACATGGTAGAGCCCTCGGAGGGTGGGACATGGTAGAGCCCACGGAGGGTGGGACATGGTAGAGCCCGCGGAGGGTGGGACATGGTAGAGCCCGCGGAGGGTGGGACATGGTAGAGCCCGCGGAGGGTGGGACATGGTAGAGCCCGCGGAGGGTGGGACATGGTAGAGCCCGCGGAGGGTGGGACAGGTAGAGCCCGCGGAGGGTGGGACATGTAGAGCCCGCGGAGGGTGGGACATGTAGAGCCCGCGGAGGGTGGGACATGTAGAGCCCGCGGAAGGTGGGACATGTAGAGCCCGCGGAGGGTGGGACATGTAGAGCCCGCGGAGGGTGGGACATGTAGAGCCCGCGGAGGGTGGGACATTGTAGAGCCCGCGGAGGGTGGGACATTGTAGAGCCCGCGGAGGGTGGGACATGTAGAGCCCGCGGAGGGTGGGACATGTAGAGCCCGCGGAGGGTGGGACATTGTAGAGCCCGCGGAGGGTGGGACATGTAGAGCCCGCGGAGGGTGGGACATGTAGAGCCCGCGGAGGGTGGGACATGTAGAGCCCGCGGAGGGTGGGACATGTAGAGCCCGCGGAGGGTGGGACATGTAGAGCCCGCGGAGGGTGGGACATGTAGAGCCCGCGGAGGGTGGGACATGTAGAGCCCGCGGAGGGTGGGACATGTAGAGCCCGCGGAGGGTGGGACATGTAGAGCCCGCGGAGGGTGGGACATGTAGAGCCCGCGGAGGGTGGGACATGTAGAGCCCGCGGAGGGTGGGACATGTAGAGCCCGCGGAGGGTGGGACATGTAGAGCCCGCGGAGGGTGGGACATGTAGAGCCCGCGGAGGGTGGGACATGTAGAGCCCGCGGAGGGTGGGACACGTAGAGCCCGCGGAGGGTGGGACACGTAGAGCCCGCGGAGGGTGGGACACGTAGAGCCCGCGGAGGGTGGGACACGTAGAGCCCGCGGAGGGTGGGACACGTAGAGCCCGCGGAGGGTGGGACACGTAGAGCCCGCGGAGGGTGGGACACGTAGAGCCCGCGGAGGGTGGGACACGTAGAGCCCGCGGAGGGTGGGACACGTAGAGCCCGCGGAGGGTGGGACACGTAGAGCCCGCGGAGGGTGGGACACGTAGAGCCCGCGGAGGGTGGGACACGTAGAGCCCGCGGAGGGTGGGACACGTAGAACCCGCGGAGGGTGGGACACGTAGAGCCCGCGGAGGGTGGGACACGTAGAGCCCGCGGAGGGTGGGACATGTAGAGCCCACAGAGGGTGGGACATTGTAGAGCCCACAGAGGGTGGGACATGAACCTAAACCTCTCATACTTTTATTTTATATCACTCAAATATCCAATTAATGGTGGCCAGATACCCTTCACGTATCTGAAAATACATGATCAACTGATGTCTACTGATCATAAAACAGTACCTTGCTGTATAACTCTGATGATAGAGATACATGTGTAGTTGTGACTGTGCTCTTCAGGACGTGATGACATTACAACCAAATAGTTACCATTTCTTTAACGGCCCCTTGAAAATGACACGCTGTTGTCAATAGTTTTAGTAGAGCTGATGGTCTCCTTGCCCCCCAGCAGCCGAATGGAACACTCTGCACTGCATTGTGATGTTTCATTGACAACGTCCTATAGGTGGAGGATGTTCGAAGTACAGAACTCTCTCTCTCTGTCCCTGGGGTTGTGTTGTCATGAAATAACCATTCTCCATTTCCTGCTCAACTTTAACATTACTCAACATCTCGCTCTCTCTCGCTCTCTCTCGCTGAAGGACTACTGTGTAGAGGTCGACTGATTATGATTTTTCAATGCCGATACTGATTATTGCAGGACCAAAAAAAGCCGATACCAATTAATCGGACGATTTATATATATTTGTACTAATGACAATTACAACAATACTGAATGAACACTTATTTTAATATAATACATAAATAAAATAAATTTAGTATCAAATAAATAATGAAAAAAGTTAAATTTGGTTTAAATAATGCAAAAACAAAGTGTTGGAGAAGAAAGTAAAAGTCCAATATGTGCCATGTAAGAAAGCTAACGTTTCAGTTCCTTGCTCAGAACATGAGAACATATGAAAGCTGGTGTTCCTTTTTAACATGAGTCTTCAATATTCCCAGGTAAGAAGTTTTAGTTTGTAGTTATTATAGGACTATTTCTCTCTATACCATTTCTATTTCATTAACCTTTGACTATTGGATGTTCTTATAGGCACTATAGTATTGCCAGCCTAATCTCGGGAGTTGATAGGCTTGAAGTCATAAACAGCGCTGTGCTTCAAGCACTGCGAAACTGCTGGAAAACGGAGTAAAGTGCTGTTTGAATGAATGAAATACGATCCTGCTGCTGCCTACCACCGCTCAGTCAGACTGCTCTATCAAATCATAGACTTAGTTATAATATAATGAAATACGAGCCTGCTGCTGCCTACCACCGCTCAGTCAGACTGCTCTATCAAATCATAGACTTAGTTATAATATAATGAAATACGAGCCTGCTGCTGCCTACCACCGCTCAGTCAGACTGCTCTATCAAATCATAGACTTAGTTATAATATAATAACACACAGAAATACGAGCCTTCGGTCATTAATATGGTCGAATCTGGAAACTATCATCTCGAAAACAAGACGTTTATTCTTTCAGTGAAATCAGGAACCGTTCCGTATTTTATCTAACGTGTGGCATCCGTAAGTCTAAATATTGCTGTTACATTGCAAAACCTTCAATGTTATGTCATAATTATGTACAATTCTGGCCAATTAATTACGGTCTTTGTTAGGAAGAAATGGTCTTCACACAGTTCGCAACGAGCCAGGCGGCCCAAACTGCTGCATATACCCTGACTCTGCTACATATACCCTGACTCTGCTACATATACCCTGACTCTGCATACATATACCCTGACTCTGCATACATATACCCTGACTCTGCTACATATACCCTGACTCTGCTGCATATACCCTGACTCTGCTGCATATACCCTGACTCTGCATACATATACCCTGACTCTGCTACATATACCCTGACTCTGCTACATATACCCTGACTCTGCTACATATACCCTGACTCTGCTACATATACCCTGACTCTGCTGCATATACCCTGACTCTGCTACATATACCCTGACTCTGCTACATATACCCTGACTCTGCTACATATACCCTGACTCTGCATACATATACCCTGACTCTGCATACATATACCCTGACTCTGCTGCATATACCCTGACTCTGCTACATATACCCTGACTCTGCATACATATACCCTGACTCTGCTGCATATACCCTGACTCTGCATACATATACCCTGACTCTGCATACATATACCCTGACTCTGCATACATATACCCTGACTCTGCATACATATACCCTGACTCTGCTACATATACCCTGACTCTGCTACATATACCCTGACTCTGCATACATATACCCTGACTCTGCATACATATACCCTGACTCTGCATACATATACCCTGACTCTGCTGCATATACCCTGACTCTGCATACATATACCCTGACTCTGCATACATATACCCTGACTCTGCATACATATACCCTGACTCTGCATACATATACCCTGACTCTGCTGTATATACCCTGACTCTGCATACATATACCCTGACTCTGCTACATATACCCTGACTCTGCTACATATACCCTGACTCTGCTGTATATACCCTGACTCTGCATACATATACCCTGACTCTGCTACATATACCCTGACTCTGCTACATATACCCTGACTCTGCTGCATATACCCTGACTCTGCTACATATACCCTGACTCTGCTACATATACCCTGACTCTGCTACATATACCCTGACTCTGCATACATATACCCTGACTCTGCATACATATACCCTGACTCTGCTGCATATACCCTGACTCTGCTACATATACCCTGACTCTGCATACATATACCCTGACTCTGCTGTATATACCCTGACTCTGCTGCATATACCCTGACTCTGCATACATATACCCTGACTCTGCATACATATACCCTGACTCTGCATACATATACCCTGACTCTGCATACATATACCCTGACTCTGCATACATATACCCTGACTCTGCTACATATACCCTGACTCTGCATACATATACCCTGACTCTGCATACATATACCCTGACTCTGCATACATATACCCTGACTCTGCATACATATACCCTGACTCTGCATACATATACCCTGACTCTGCATACATATACCCTGACTCTGCATACATATACCCTGACTCTGCTGCATATACCCTGACTCTGCATACATATACCCTGACTCTGCATACATATACCCTGACTCTGCATACATATACCCTGACTCTGCTGCATATACCCTGACTCTGCATACATATACCCTGACTCTGCTGCATATACCCTGACTCTGCATACATATACCCTGACTCTGCTGCATATACCCTGACTCTGCATACATATACCCTGACTCTGCATACATATACCCTGACTCTGCTACATATACCCTGACTCTGCATACATATACCCTGACTCTGCTGCATATACCCTGACTCTGCATACATATACCCTGACTCTGCATACATATACCCTGACTCTGCATACATATACCCTGACTCTGCTGCATATACCCTGACTCTGCTACATATACCCTGACTCTGCTGCATATACCCTGACTCTGCTACATATACCCTGACTCTGCATACATATACCCTGACTCTGCTGCATATACCCTGACTCTGCTGCATATACCCTGACTCTGCTGCATATACCCTGACTCTGCTGCATATACCCTGACTCTGCATACATATACCCTGACTCTGCTGCATATACCCTGACTCTGCTGCATATACCCTGACTCTGCTGCATATACCCTGACTCTGCTGCATATACCCTGACTCTGCTGCATATACCCTGACTCTGCTGCATATACCCTGACTCTGCTACATATACCCTGACTCTGCATACATATACCCTGACTCTGCATACATATACCCTGACTCTGCTGCATATACCCTGACTCTGCTGCATATACCCTGACTCTGCTGCATATACCCTGACTCTGCTTACATATACCCTGACTCTGCATACATATACCCTGACTCTGCATACATATACCCTGACTCTGCATACATATACCCTGACTCTGCATACATATACCCTGACTCTGCATACATATACCCTGACTCTGCATACATATACCCTGACTCTGCTGCATATACCCTGACTCTGCATACATATACCCTGACTCTGCTGCATATACCCTGACTCTGCTGCATATACCCTGACTCTGCATACATATACCCTGACTCTGCATACATATACCCTGACTCTGCATACATATACCCTGACTCTGCTACATATACCCTGACTCTGCTACATATACCCTGACTCTGCTACATATACCCTGACTCTGCATACATATACCCTGACTCTGCTGCATATACCCTGACTCTGCTGCATATACCCTGACTCTGCATACATATACCCTGACTCTGCTACATATACCCTGACTCTGCTACATATACCCTGACTCTGCTACATATACCCTGACTCTGCTGCATATACCCTGACTCTGCATACATATACCCTGACTCTGCATACATATACCCTGACTCTGCATACATATACCCTGACTCTGCTGCATATACCCTGACTCTGCATACATATACCCTGACTCTGCATACATATACCCTGACTCTGCATACATATACCCTGACTCTGCATACATATACCCTGACTCTGCTACATATACCCTGACTCTGCTACATATACCCTGACTCTGCATACATATACCCTGACTCTGCATACATATACCCTGACTCTGCATACATATACCCTGACTCTGCATACATATACCCTGACTCTGCATACATATACCCTGACTCTGCATACATATACCCTGACTCTGCTACATATACCCTGACTCTGCTACATATACCCTGACTCTGCATACATATACCCTGACTCTGCATACATATACCCTGACTCTGCTACATATACCCTGACTCTGCTACATATACCCTGACTCTGCTTGCACAGAACGCAAGAGAAGGGACACAGTTTCAGGCACCGCATTGATTATATGCAACGCAGGACAAGCTAGTTAAACTAGTAATATCATCAACCATGTGTAGTTAACCAGTGATTATGTTAAGATTGATTGTTTTTTTACAAGATAAGTTTAATGCTAGCTAGCAACTTACCTTGGCTCCTTGCTGCACTCGCGTAACAGGTGGTCAGCCTGCCACGCAGTCTCCTCGTGGACTGCAATATAATCAGCCATAATCGGCGTCCAAAAATGCTGATTACCGATTGTTATGAAAAGTTGAAATCGGCCCTAATTAATGGGCCATTCTGATTAATCGGTCGACCTCGACTGTGTTTACAGTGGTATTTTTGGGACACCGGTTTGAAGCTAAAGCTGGGCATTGGATTGTTAGGTTGTGGCAATTATATTTATATTTATTATTTATTTATTTGAGTTTTCTTCAATGGGACTAGATTTAGATGCATGTACGCTTGTTTCAGTCTAGAGGGAGAAATCGGTCCAGTCTTTATACAGCAACCCCTTATTCCTGACCTTGTGGATGTCCCTGTACATCTGGACAGTTTCTCCTGACCTTGTGAAGTCCCTGTACATCTGGACAGTTTCTCCTGACCTTGTGGATGTCCCTGTACATCTGGACAGTTTCTCCTGGCCTTGTGGATGTCCCTGTACATCTGGACAGTTTCTCCTGGCCTTGTGGAGTCCCTGTACATCTGGACAGTTTCTCCTGACCTTGTGGAGTCCCTGTACATCTGGACAGTTTCTCCTGACCTTGTGGAGTCCCTGTACATCTGGACAGTTTCTCCTGACCTTGTGAAGTCCCTGTACATCTGGACAGTTTCTCCTGACCTTGTGAAGTCCCTGTACATCTGGACAGTTTCTCCTGGCCCTGTGGATGTCCCTGTACATCTGGGCAGTTTCTCCTGACCTTGTGGAGTCCCTGTACATCTGGACAGTTTCTCCTGGCCTTGTGGATGTCCCTGTACATCTGGGCAGTTTCTCCTGGCCTTGTGGAGTCCCTGTACATCTGGACAGTTTCTCCTGACCTTGTGAAGTCCCTGTACATCTGGACAGTTTCTCCTGGCCCTGTGGATGTCCCTGTACATCTGGACAGTTTCTCCTGACCTTGTGGAGTCCCTGTACATCTGGACAGTTTCTCCTGGCCTTGTGGAGTCCCTGTACATCTGGACAGTTTCTCCTGGCCTTGTGGATGTCCCTGTACATCTGGGCAGTTTCTCCTGGCCTTGTGGAGTCCCTGTACATCTGGACAGTTTCTCCTGACCTTGTGAAGTCCCTGTACATCTGGACAGTTTCTCCTGGCCTTGTGGATGTCCCTGTACATCTGGGCAGTTTCTCCTGACCTTGTGAAGTCCCTGTACATCTGGACAGTTTCTCCTGACCCTGTGGATGTCCCTGTACATCTGGACAGTTTCTCCTGGCCTTGTGGATGTCCCTGTACATCTGGGCAGTTTCTCCTGGCCTTGTGGATGTCCCTGTACATCCGGGCAGTTTCTCCTGGCCTTGTGGATGTCCCTGTACATCCGGGCAGTTTCTCCTGGCCTTGTGGATGTCCCTGTACATCCGGGCAGTTTCTCCTGGCCTTGTGGAGTCCCTGTACATCTGGACAGTTTCTCCTGACCTTGTGGAGTCCCTGTACATCTGGACAGTTTCTCCTGGCCTTGTGGAGTCCCTGTACATCTGGACAGTTTCTCCTGACCTTGTGGAGTCCCTGTACATCTGGACAGTTTCTCCTGACCTTGTGAAGTCCCTGTACATCTGGACAGTTTCTCCTGACCCTGTGGATGTCCCTGTACATCTGGACAGTTTCTCCTGACCTTGTGGAGTCCCTGTACATCTGGACAGTTACTCCTGGCCTTGTGGAGTCCCTGTACATCTGGACAGTTTCTCCTGGCCTTGTGGAGTCCCTGTACATCTGGACAGTTTCTCCTGGCCTTGTGGAGTCCCTGTACATCTGGACAGTTTCTCCTGACCTTGTGGAGTCCCTGTACATCTGGACAGTTTCTCCTGACCTTGTGGATGTCCCTGTACATCTGGGCAGTTTCTCCTGACCTTGTGGATGTCCCTGTACATCTGGACAGTTTCTCCTGACCTTGTGGATGTCCCTGTACATCTGGACAGTTTCTCCTGGCCTTGTGGATGTCCCTGTACATCTGGGCAGTTTCTCCTGGCCTTGTGGATGTCCCTGTACATCCGGGCAGTTTCTCCTGGCCTTGTGGATGTCCCTGTACATCCGGGCAGTTTCTCCTGGCCTTGTGGATGTCCCTGTACATCCGGGCAGTTTCTCCTGGCCTTGTGGATGTCCCTGTACATCTGGGCAGTTTCTCCTGGCCTTGTGGATGTCCCTGTACATCTGGGCAGTTTCTCCTGGCCTTGTGGATGTCCCTGTACATCTGGGCAGTTTCTCCTGGCCTTGTGGATGTCCCTGTACATCTGGGCAGTTTCTCCTGGCCTTGTGGATGTCCCTGTACATCTGGGCAGTTTCTCCTGGCCTTGTGGATGTCCCTGTACATCTGGGCAGTTTCTCCTGGCCTTGTGGATGTCCCTGTACATCTGGGCAGTTTCTCCTGGCCTTGTGGATGTCCCTGTACATCTGGGCAGTTTCTCCTGGCCTTGTGGATGTCCCTGTACATCTGGGCAGTTTCTCCTGGCCTTGTGGATGTCCCTGTACATCTGGGCAGTTTCTCCTGGCCTTGTGGATGTCCCTGTACATCTGGGCAGTTTCTCCTGGCCTTGTGGATGTCCCTGTACATCTGGGCAGTTTCTCCTGGCCTTGTGGATGTCCCTGTACATCTGGGCAGTTTCTCCTGGCCTTGTGGATGTCCCTGTACATCTGGGCAGTTTCTCCTGGCCTTGTGGATGTCCCTGTACATCTGGGCAGTTTCTCCTGGCCTTGTGGATGTCCCTGTACATCTGGACAGTTTCTCCTGGCCTTGTGGATGTCCCTGTACATCTGGACAGTTTCTCCTGGCCTTGTGGATGTCCCTGTACATCTGGGCAGTTTCTCCTGACCTTGTGGAGTCCCTGTACATCTGGACAGTTTCTCCTGGCCTTGTGGATGTCCCTGTCCCTGTACATCTGGACAGTTTCTCCTGGCCTTGTGGATGTCCCTGTACATCTGGACAGTTTCTGCAGTAAACACAGGTGACTGAGGTGAGCATGACTTTGCATACACCCAGCTCATGTGACTTTTCCCTCAGAGTTGTGTGTCGTGTTTTAGTTTTGTATGTGGGGAGTCTGAGTAGTAGTGGTGTGTGTGTGTGGGGGGGGTAGTAGTGGTGTGTACACAAACAAACCCAAAACACAGAAACTGGAGAATGTAACAGTGTGTGTGTACTGTACATCTATAGCTAGAGAGGCTGGTTGTAGTGGTGTTATTGGCTCTGTGTACTGTACATCTATAACTAGAGAGGCTGGTTGTAGTATGTTGTAGTGGTGTTATTGGCTCCGTCTACTGTACATCTATATCTAGAGAGGCTGGTTGTAGTATGTTGTGGTGGTGTTATTGGCTCTGTGTACTGTACATCTATAACTAGAGAGGCTGGTTGTAGTATGTTGTGGTGGTGTTATTGGCTCTGAGATATCTGCTGTTGTCTAGGATGATTAGTAGAGCTTGGAGAATGGAATCAATCAGACTCTACTAATGGATCCTCCCAGACCATTACCATCATTACCTCCATCCATGCTCCATTACTCCTGTCTGGACTGTCTACTCCACCTAATCACCTGGAGGGTCCTGGAGGAGACAGAAGAACAGCCATTAGTATGGGTTTTATAACCTGTGAGAGTGGATAAGTGTGAAGGTGGTGTTGACTACACAGAGAAAGTAGATAGATGACGTAAGCGCTGAGTTGGCATTGTGGTAAGAGAATGACGTGTGTGTAGATTAGTTTACAAGTCTGTGGTCTCCAGTCAAACCTCGCTGGCCACTCTGTCTTCCAGTCTCAGCTAATGAAACTCAGCTTAACAGTCAGGTGGTTTAGATACTGATGGGTGTGTCTGTGTTGTGGATTTGGCTCTACAATGTCAGAACGTTTTCTGTCAGAAAGGGTTTTTCTAGACCTTGAAAGCTGGCGGTCGTTCCAACGGGACTGAAACACATGTTGTTATCCCACAGATAAACTGTCTGCAGTTAGTTTGCTTTTACCATCATGGGTATTTAACTCCTGGTTCAGGGCTTAGTTAGGCCTACGCTAGATTTAAACACGACCTATAACCTATTAGAATAGACTACATCGTCTGGAACTTATTCAGGAGGGAGTCCTACCTGGTCTGGTATTATCAGGCTGTGGACTGGACTCGGACGTGACCCACGTTAATCCCAGTCTTCAGAACCTGATTCGCATCATCAATAGCCAGCGATGGATGCAATCAACATTACTATCATCATGAATGCTGACATTTCATCTGCTCTCATTTACTTTTCATTAGGGCAGAGTGAGCCTGTTATTCCCCTGTTAACCCTCTGCTATAGAGCACCACAGTGGAGGTGTCATAATACCCATAAAACCTAACGGTCAAACAGGGAAATGTTTCCAATTGTTTCTATTGTTTCCGATTCTAAAATGCTAATTAGTATTAAAGTAGACATCGTGCAAAACTACAAATCCCAGCATGCTCCTGCAGGTCGTCTCTAGCTGACACCTTTACTAACAGGTATAGATCCTGCAGGTCATCTCTAGCTGACACCTTTACTAACAGGTATAGATCCTGTAGGTCATCTCTATCTGACACCTTTACTAACAGGTATAGATCCTGTAGGTCGTCTCTAGCTGACACCTTTACTAACAGGTATAGATCCTGTAGGTCGTCTCTAGCTGACACCTTTACTAACAGGTATAGATCCTGCAGGTCATCTCTAGCTGACACTTTTCCTAACAGGTATAGATCCTGCAGGTCATCTCTAGCTGACACCTTTACTAACAGGTATAGATCCTGTAGGTGGTCAGAGAGAGAACAGACCAGCACAGAGAGAGAACAGACCAGCACAGAGAGAGAACAGACCAGCACAGAGAGAGAACAGACCAGCACAGAGAGAGAACAGACCAGCACAGAGAGAGAACAGACCAGCACAGAGAGAGAACAGACCAGCACAGAGAGAGAACAGACCACCAGCACAGAGAGAGAACAGACCACCAGCACAGAGAGAGAACAGACCACCAGCACAGAGAGAGAACAGACCAGCACAGAGAGAGAACAGACCAGCACAGAGAGAGAGGACGATGTGGGAGAGAGAGAACAGACCAGAGAGAGAGGGACGATGTGGGAGAGAGAGACCAGAACAGAGAGAGAGACCAGAACAGAGAGCGAACAGACCAGAACAGGGAGAGAGAGAACAGAACAGAGAGAGAGGACGATGTGGGAGAGAGAGAACAGAACAGAGAGAGAGGACGATGTGGGAGAGAGAGAACAGAACAGAGGGAGAGGATGATGTGGGAGAGAGAGAGAACAGAACAGAGAGAGAGGACGATGTGGGAGAGAGAGAACAGAACAGAGAGAGAGGACGATGTGGGAGAGAGAGAACAGAACAGAGAGAGAGGACGATGTGGGAGAGAGAGAACAGAACAGAGAGAGAGGACGATGTGGGAGAGAGAGAACAGAACAGAGAGAGAGGACGATGTGGGAGAGAGAGAACAGAACAGAGGGAGAGGACGATGTGGGAGAGAGAACAGAACAGAGAGAGAGGACGATGTAGGAGAGAGAGAACAGAACAGAGAGAGAGGACGATGTGGGAGAGAGAACAGAACAGAGAGAGAGGACGATGTGGGAGAGAGAGAACAGAACAGAGAGGACGATGTGGGAGAGAGAGAACAGAACAGAGAGAGAGGACGATGTGGGAGAGAACAGAACAGAGAGAGAGGACGATGTGGGAGAGAGAACAGAACAGAGAGAGAGGACGATGTAGGAGAGAGAGAACAGAACAGAGAGAGAGGACGATGTGGGAGAGAGAACAGAACAGAGAGAGAGGACGATGTAGGAGAGAGAGAACAGAACAGGGAGAGAGGACGATGTGGGAGAGAGAGAGAACAGACCAGAACAGAGAGAGAGAGAACAATGTTCCCTCTAAACCACACAGCTCCACCCAGACTGCTGCGCATTAAGAATAAAATGACCGCCGTGCCGAGGTCGTGGAAGATTGAACTCCACTCAACTTTAGTTGACACCCATGTTTCCCAACTCCGGTCCTCCTGTGCCTCCAGCAGCACGGTGTTGTCCCAGACAAACATACCGGATTCAACTCGTCAAGGGCTTGATGTTTAGTTTTATTTAACAGTTATTTAGCTAGGAAGGTCAGTTAAGAACAAATTCGTATTTACAATGACGGCCTACCGGGAACAGCAGGTTACCTGCCTTGTTCAGGGGCAGAACAACAGATTTTTACCTTGTCAGCTCGGGATTCGATCCAGCAACCTTTCGGTTACTAGTCCAACACACCGATATTGGCCGTATAACACAAATCCCAGAAGTGCCTTATTGTTATTATAAACTGGTTATCAACATAATTAGAAAGGTAAAAAGCTATTTGTTTGTCGTACCCGTGATATACAGTCTGATATACCACAGCTTTCAGACAATCAGCATCCAGGACTGGAACCACCCAGTTTATGTGATGTTTAAGACCGGAGGACAGACGCTGTCTGACTGGCTTTAACTACATCACCTACTGATCCCACTAACTCACATGTTATCATCCTCTCTGTCTGTCTGCCTCTGCCTGCCTGCCTCTGTCTGCCTGTCTCTCTCTCTCTCTCTGCCTCCCTGCCTCTGTCTGCCTGCCTGCCTCTCTGCCTGCCTGCCTGCCTGCCTGCCTCTCTGTCTCCATCCCTCTGTCTGCCTGCCTCTCTGCCTGCCTGTCTGTCTGCCTCTCTGTCTCCATCCCTCTGTCTCTCTAGCAGATTACCTGCCCCTAGGCGTGACACTTGGACCCAGAGGGACACAGACAGACACCCCGGTCTGCAGTTGGTGTAGCAGAGAGAGAACATGGCATTGTCGTTTAAGAAAGACCTGGAGAAGTACAAGGAGATTGACGAGGATGAGATCCTTAACAACCTGTCAGAGCAGGAACTCAAACAACTGGAGACTGCCCTGGAGGAGATGGACCCAGAGGTATGGAGGAGCGGGGGGTCTGTCTGTTTCTGTCTTCCTTGTGTTTTCTCCTTCTTCGCCAGACAGACTTCTCATTCTTAGCAACTTTTAACCTCCCAGTCTGCCAAGCTTTTCTATGTTGACTTGCACGCAGAGTAGAGGAGGAGGAGGAGGCGCAGTAGAGGAGGAGACGCAGCAGCAGAGTAGAGGAGGAGGAAAAGGCGCAGTAGAGTAGAGGAGGAGGAAAAGGCGCAGTAGAGTAGAGGAGGAGGAAAAGGCGCAGTAGAGTAGAGGAGGAGGAAAAGGCGCAGTAGAGGAGGAGGAGGAGGCGCAGTAGAGGAGGAGGAGGCGCAGCAGAGTGGAGGAGGAGGCGCAGCAGAGTGGAGGAGGAGGAGGCGCAGCAGAGTGGAGGAGGAGGCGCAGCAGAGTAGAGGAGGAGGCGCAGCAGAGTAGAGGAGGAGGCGCAGCAGAGTAGAGAAGGAGGAGGCGCAGCAGAGTAGAGAAGGAGGAGGCGCAGCAAGAGTAGAGGAGGAGGAGGCGCAGCAAGAGTAGAGGAGGAGGAGGCGCAGCAAGAGTAGAGGAGGAGGAGGCGCAGCAAGAGTAGAGGAGGAGGAGGCGCAGCAAGAGTAGAGGAGGAGGAGGCGCAGCAAGAGTAGAGGAGGAGGAGGCGCAGCAAGAGTAGAGGAGGAGGAGGCGCAGCAGAGTAGAGGAGGAGGAGGCGCAGCAGAGTAGAGGGGGAGGAGGCGCAGCAGAGTAGAGGGGGAGGAGGCGCAGCAGAGTAGAGGAGGAGGAGGAGGCGCAGCAGAGTAGAGGGGGAGGAGGCGCAGCAGAGTAGAGGGGGAGGAGGCGCAGCAGAGTAGAGGGGGAGGAGGCGCAGCAGAGTAGAGGGGGAGGAGGCGCAGCAGAGTAGAGGGGGAGGAGGCGCAGCAGAGTAGAGGGGGAGGAGGCGCAGCAGAGTAGAGGAGGAGGCGCAGCAGAGTAGAGGGGGAGGAGGCGCAGCAGAGTAGAGGGGAGGGGGAGGAGGCGCAGCAGAGTAGAGGGGGAGGGGAGGAGGCGCAGCAAGAGTAGAGAAGGAGGCGCAGCAGAGTAGAGGAGGAGGAGGAGGCGCAGCAGAGAGAGGAGGAGGAGGCGCAGCAGAGTAGAGGAGGAGGAGGCGCAGCAGAGTAGAGGAGGAGGAGGCAGCAGAGTAGAGGAGGAGGAGGCGCAGCAGAGTAGAGGGGAGGAGGCGCAGGAGGCGCAGCAGAGTAGAGGGGGAGGAGGAGGAGGTGCAGTAGAGGAGGAGGAGGAGGATGTGTAGCAGAGTAGAGGAGGAGCAGAGTAGTCAAACCCTTCCAGGACTTAGTGAGGTTAATTTTCCTTTTCAAGGGCCAGAGTGTGAGGTACAACAGCCATTTATTTGTGATATTACACAACATACACCTCAACAGAAGTATTGGGACGAGGCCAATGTGTTGTTACATCTCCGGTAGAGAACATCTTAAACATTCTTCTTGTCTTTCACTTATACACAGCATGAAGGAGATGAGTCCACTAACTAGGCAACCATAGGAACGCCACTCAACACAACACGGCACCGAATGCAGCCCTAGTGTTTTTAAACATGGCACGTGAATTCACCAATTACCAATTGATCAATCGGTCAATAAACCCATGTATCCACCCCTCTGTGTCTCCCCCCCCCAGAATGCATTGCTGCCAGCGTCGATGCGTCAGAAGGACCACACAGTGAAAGCAGCCACCGGCCCCTACAGCAGAGAGAAACTACTCAGTTTTCTGGAGAAGGAGGCCCTGGAGTATAAAGACAGAGATGATGTGGTGTCTTTCTCTGGAGAGAGGAAAGGTAGGAGGCCCTGGAGTATAAAGACAGAGATGATGTTGTGTCTTTCTCTGGAGAGAGGAAAGGTAGGAGGCCCTGGAGTATAAAGACAGAGATGATGTTGTGTCTTTCTCTGGAGAGAGGAAAGGTAGGAGGCCCTGGAGTATAAAGACAGAGATGATGTTGTGTCTTTCTCTGGAGAGAGGAAAGGTAGGAGGCCCTGGAGTATAAAGACAGAGATGATGATGTGTCTTTCTCTGGAGAGAGGAAAGGTAGGAGGCCCTGGAGTTTAAAGACAGAGATGATGTGGTGTCTTTCTCTGGAGAGAGGAAAGGTAGGAGGCCCTGGAGTATAAAGACGTAAAGGTGTTGGGGGTAACGAGAGGTGTTGGGGTAACGAGAGGCGTTGGGGGCAATGTTTGTGGTCTTGAAGGGAAGGCTCTGTTTCAGACAGGTGTGTAATTGTATTGTATTGTGTGTGTGTGAGAGATTGCGCTCAGCTGTAATCAGGCGACTGCTGAGTCTGCAGGTATTACTAATGCATGTCTACTCTGGTCTTACACAATACACAGCTGAGGGAAGGGGGCTAGGGAAGTGTGGGCTGGGGGGGAAGGGGAGGAGTGTGGGCTGAGGGAAGGGGAGGAGTGTGGGCTGGGGGAAGGGGAGGAGTGTGGGCTGGGGGAAGGGGAGGAGTGTGGGCTGGGGGAAGGGGAAGGGGGCTGAGGGAAGGGGAGGAGTGGGGCTGAGGGAAGGGGAGGAGTGTGGGCTGAGGGAAGGGGAGGAGTGTGGGCTGAGGGAAGGGGAGGAGTGTGGGCTGGGGGAAGGGGATGAGTGTGGGCTGGGGGAAGGGGAGGAGTGTGGGCTGAGGGAAGGGGAGGGGTGTGGGCTGAGGGAAGGGGAGGAGTGTGGGCTGGGGAAGGGGAGGAGTGTGGGCTGGGGGAAGGGGAGGAGTGTGGGCTGGGGGAAGGGGAGGAGTGTGGGCTGGGGGAAGGGGAGGAGTGTGGGCTGGGGGAAGGGGAGGAGTGTGGGCTGGGGGAAGGGGAGGAGTGAGTGGGGCTGGGGGAGGAGTGGGGGGAGGAGTGTGGGCTGGGGGAGGAGGAGGGGTGTGGGCTGGGGCTGGGGGAAGGGGAGGAGTGTGGGCTGGGGGAAGGGGAGGAGTGTGGGCTGGGGGAAGGGGAGGAGTGTGGGCTGGGGGAAGGGGAGGAGTGTGGGCTGGGGGAGGAGGAGGAGGAAGAGTGTGGGCTGGGGGAGGAGGAGGAGGGGTGTGGGCTGGGGGAGGAGGAGGAGGAGTGTGGGCTGGGAGAGACAGAGAGAAGAATAGTGAGGGAGAAAAAAGCAATATGGTGGTACAGTCCAACTACATTACTGAGGGATTTCATTGGGCTTGGACACACACACACACACACACACACACACACACACACACACACACACACACACACACACACACACACACACACACTCTCTCTCTTCTCTCTCTTTTTTTTTTTCTGGGTAGGAATACGCCTTTCATATCCTCCAGTACCAGGATGTATATAGAGCAGGGTTAGGGTTGTTTCCTCCAGTATGTATATAGAGCAGGGTTAGGGTTGTTACCTCCAGTATGTATATAGAGCAGGGTTAGGGTTGTTACCTCCAGTATGTATATAGAGCAGGGTTAGGGTTGTTACCTCCAGTATGTATATAGAGCAGGGTTAGGGTTGTTACCTCCAGTATGTATATAGAGCAGGGTTAGGGTTGTTACCTCCAGTATGTATATAGAGCAGGGTTAGGGTTGTTACCTCCAGTATGTATATAGAGCAGGGTTAGGGTTGTTACCTCCAGTATGTATATAGAGCAGGGTTAGGGTTGTTACCTCCAGTATGTATATAGAGCAGGGTTAGGGTTGTTACCTCCAGTATGTATATAGAGCAGGGTTAGGGTTGTTACCTCCAGTATGTATATAGAGCAGGGTTAGGGTTGTTACCTCCAGTACCAGGATGTATATAGAGCAGGGTTAGGGTTGTTACCTCCAGTACCAGGATGTATATAGAGCAGGGTTAGGGTTGTTACCTCCAGTATGTATATAGAGCAGGGTTAGGGTTGTTACCTCCAGTATGTATATAGAGCAGGGTTAGGGTTGTTACCTCCAGTATGTATATAGAGCAGGGTTAGGGTTGTTACCTCCAGTATGTATATAGAGCAGGGTTAGGGTTGTTACCTCCAGTATGTATATAGAGCAGGGTTAGGGTTGTTACCTCCAGTATGTATATAGAGCAGGGTTAGGGTTGTTACCTCCAGTACCAGGATGTATATAGAGCAGGGTTAGGGTTGTTACCTCCAGTACCAGGATGTATATAGAGCAGGGTTAGGGTTGTTACCTCCAGTACCAGGATGTATATAGAGCAGGGTTAGGGTTGTTACCTCCAGGATGTATATAGAGCAGGGTTAGGGTTGTTACCTCCAGTATGTATATAGAGCAGGGTTAGGGTTGTTACCTCCAGTATGTATATAGAGCAGGGTTAGGGTTGTTACCTCCAGTATGTATATAGAGCAGGGTTAGGGTTGTTACCTCCAGTATGTATATAGAGCAGGGTTAGGGTTGTTACCTCCAGTATGTATATAGAGCAGGGTTAGGGTTGTTACCTCCAGTATGTATATAGAGCAGGGTTAGGGTTGTTACCTCCAGTATGTATATAGAGCAGGGTTAGGGTTGTTACCTCCAGTATGTATATAGAGCAGGGTTAGGGTTGTTACCTCCAGTATGTATATAGAGCAGGGTTAGGGTTGTTACCTCCAGTATGTATATAGAGCAGGGTTAGGGTTGTTACCTCCAGTATGTATATAGAGCAGGGTTAGGGTTGTTACCTCCAGTATGTATATAGAGCAGGGTTAGGGTTGTTACCTCCAGTATGTATATAGAGCAGGGTTAGGGTTGTTACCTCCAGTATGTATATAGAGCAGGGTTAGGGTTGTTACCTCCAGTATGTATATAGAGCAGGGTTAGGGTTGTTACCTCCAGTATGTATATAGAGCAGGGTTAGGGTTGTTACCTCCAGTATGTATATAGAGCAGGGTTAGGGTTGTTACCTCCAGTATGTATATAGAGCAGGGTTAGGGTTGTTACCTCCAGTATGTATATAGAGCAGGGTTAGGGTTGTTACCTCCAGTACCAGGATGTATATAGAGCAGGGTTAGGGTTGTTACCTCCAGTACCAGGATGTATATAGAGCAGGGTTAGGGTTGTTACCTCCAGTATGTATATAGAGCAGGGTTAGGGTTGTTACCTCCAGTATGTATATAGAGCAGGGTTAGGGTTGTTACCTCCAGTATGTATATAGAGCAGGGTTAGGGTTGTTACCTCCAGTACCAGGATGTATATAGAGCAGGGTTAGGGTTGTTACCTCCAGTACCAGGATGTATATAGAGCAGGGTTAGGGTTGTTACCTCCAGTATGTATATAGAGCAGGGTTAGGGGGTTAGTTGTTACCTCCAGTATGTATATAGAGCAGGGTTAGGGTTGTTACCTCCAGTATGTATATAGAGCAGGGTTAGGGTTGTTACCTCCAGTATGTATATAGAGCAGGGTTAGGGTTGTTACCTCCAGTATGTATATAGAGCAGGGTTAGGGTTGTTACCTCCAGTACCAGGATGTATATAGAGCAGGGTTAGGGTTGTTACCTCCAGTACCAGGATGTATATAGAGCAGGGTTAGGGTTGTTACCTCCAGTATGTATATAGAGCAGGGTTAGGGTTGTTACCTCCAGTATGTATATAGAGCAGGGTTAGGGTTGTTACCTCCAGTATGTATATAGAGCAGGGTTAGGGTTGTTACCTCCAGTATGTATATAGAGCAGGGTTAGGGTTGTTACCTCCAGTATGTATATAGAGCAGGGTTAGGGTTGTTACCTCCAGTATGTATATAGAGCAGGGTTAGGGTTGTTACCTCCAGTATGTATATAGAGCAGGGTTAGGGTTGTTACCTCCAGTATGTATATAGAGCAGGGTTAGGGTTGTTACCTCCAGTATGTATATAGAGCAGGGTTAGGGTTGTTACCTCCAGTATGTATATAGAGCAGGGTTAGGGTTGTTACCTCCAGTATGTATATAGAGCAGGGTTAGGGTTGTTACCTCCAGTATGTATATAGAGCAGGGTTAGGG
Organism: Oncorhynchus tshawytscha; assembly: GCF_018296145.1. Taxonomy (NCBI): domain Eukaryota; kingdom Metazoa; phylum Chordata; class Actinopteri; order Salmoniformes; family Salmonidae; genus Oncorhynchus; species Oncorhynchus tshawytscha. The sequence goes on along the minus strand of NW_024609415.1, from coordinate 117,456 downwards.
CTGTTACCTCCAGTATGTATATAGAGCAGGGTTAGGGTTGTTACCTCCAGTATGTATATAGAGCAGGGTTAGGGTTGTTAGCTCCAGTATGTATATAGAGCAGGGTTAGGGTTGTTACCTCCGGTATGTATATAGAGCAGGGTTAGGGTTGTTACCTCCAGTACCAGTATGTGTATATAGAGCAGGGTTAGGGTTGTTACCTCCAGTATGTATATAGAACAGGGTTAGGGTTGTTACCTCCAGTATGTATATAGAGCAGGGTTAGGGTTGTTACCTCCAGTATGTATATAGAGCAGGGTTAGGGTTGTTACCTCCAGTATGTATATAGAGCAGGGTTAGGGTTGTTACCTCCAGTATGTATATAGAGCAGGGTTAGGGTTGTTACCTCCAGTATGTATATAGAACAGGGTTAGGGTTGTTACCTCCAGTATGTATATAGAGCAGGGTTAGGGTTGTTACCTCCAGTATGTATATAGAGCAGGGTTAGGGTTGTTACCTCCAGTATGTATATAGAGCAGGGTTAGGGTTGTTACCTCCAGTATGTATATAGAGCAGGGTTAGGGTTGTTACCTCCAGTATGTATATAGAGCAGGGTTAGGGTTGTTACCTCCAGTATGTATATAGAGCAGGGTTAGGGTTGTTACCTCCAGTATGTATATAGAGCAGGGTTAGGGTTGTTTCCTCCAGTATGTATATAGAGCAGGGTTAGGGTTGTTACCTCCAGTATGTATATAGAGCAGGGTTAGGGTTGTTTCCTCCAGTATGTATATAGAGCAGGGTTAGGGTTGTTTCCTCCAGTATGTATATAGAGCAGGGTTAGGGTTGTTACCTCCAGTATGTATATAGAGCAGGGTTAGGGTTGTTACCTCCAGGATGTATATAGAGCAGGGTTAGGGTTGTTACCTCCAGTATGTATATAGAGCAGGGTTAGGGTTGTTACCTCCAGTATGTATATAGAGCAGGGTTAGGGTTGTTACCTCCAGTATGTATATAGAGCAGGGTTAGGGTTGTTACCTCCAGTATGTATATAGAGCAGGGTTAGGGTTGTTACCTCCAGTATGTATATAGAGCAGGGTTAGGGTTGTTACCTCCAGTATGTATATAGAGCAGGGTTAGGGTTGTTACCTCCAGTATGTATATAGAGCAGGGTTAGGGTTGTTTCCTCCAGTATGTATATAGAGCAGGGTTAGGGTTGTTACCTCCAGTATGTATATAGAGCAGGGTTAGGGTTGTTACCTCCAGTATGTATATAGAGTAGGGTTAGGGTTGTTACCTCCAGTATGTATATAGAGCAGGGTTAGGGTTGTTACCTCCAGTATGTATATAGAGCAGGGTTAGGGTTGTTACCTCCAGTATGTATATAGAGCAGGGTTAGGGTTGTTACCTCCAGTACCAGGATGTATATAGAGCAGGGTTAGGGTTGTTACCTCCAGTACCAGGATGTATATAGAGCAGGGTTAGGGTTGTTACCTCCAGTATGTATATAGAGCAGGGTTAGGGTTGTTACCTCCAGTATGTATATAGAGCAGGGTTAGGGTTGTTACCTCCAGTATGTATATAGAGCAGGGTTAGGGTTGTTACCTCCAGTACCAGGATGTATATAGAGCAGGGTTAGGGTTGTTACCTCCAGTACCAGGATGTATATAGAGCAGGGTTAGGGTTGTTACCTCCAGTATGTATATAGAGCAGGGTTAGGGTTGTTACCTCCAGTATGTATATAGAGCAGGGTTAGGGTTGTTACCTCCAGTATGTATATAGAGCAGGGTTAGGGTTGTTACCTCCAGTATGTATATAGAGCAGGGTTAGGGTTGTTACCTCCAGTATGTATATAGAGCAGGGTTAGGGTTGTTACCTCCAGTATGTATATAGAGCAGGGTTAGGGTTGTTACCTCCAGTATGTATATAGAGCAGGGTTAGGGTTGTTACCTCCAGTATGTATATAGAGCAGGGTTAGGGTTGTTACCTCCAGTATGTATATAGAGCAGGGTTAGGGTTGTTACCTCCAGTATGTATATAGAGCAGGGTTAGGGTTGTTACCTCCAGTATGTATATAGAGCAGGGTTAGGGTTGTTACCTCCAGTATGTATATAGAGCAGGGTTAGGGTTGTTACCTCCAGTATGTATATAGAGCAGGGTTAGGGTTGTTACCTCCAGTATGTATATAGAGCAGGGTTAGGGTTGTTTCCTCCAGTATGTATATAGAGCAGGGTTAGGGTTGTTACCTCCAGTATGTATATAGAGCAGGGTTAGGGTTGTGTACCTCCAGTATGTATATAGAGCAGGGTTAGGGTTGTTTCCTCCAGTATGTATATAGAGCAGGGTTAGGGTTGTTACCTCCAGTATGTATATAGAGCAGGGTTAGGGTTGTTACCTCCAGGATGTATATAGAGCAGGGTTAGGGTTGTTACCTCCAGTATGTATATAGAGCAGGGTTAGGGTTGTTACCTCCAGTATGT